>NC_140199.1:10885638-10958138 GCF_965226575.1 Pagrus pagrus
AAAGAAACGCACAAAAATAAGCTGTGTTGAACTCACTTGGATTATTGCTGCTGAATGCAGAAATGTTTATGATACATGCCCAAAGTCATCAGACAGCCCCTGCACAAGAGACCTCTGGTAGGGGCATGGAGATGATACAGTTTTTAAAGCAGAGTGAATGCTTCCTGACATGAGATGTAGAGACGACTCACACGTCATCTACAATAATAAAAAACAAAAAAATGTGAAGTCACCACTTCAATACTCTAAAACTCTACTTCATGTATCGTTCTCTCTCTCGCTCTCTTTTTACAATATGTCCACACCTTTCCTTGAACCCTCCAACTCTGGTGCATCTTTCCATAAAGCTGAAACAAATCCACCTTGATGCGTTCCCTTGGGTGAGATCGATGTGACACCACCAAGCAGAAATGCAGGGAACAGAAAGAGCTGGGACAGACCATAAAGATGAGCAAGATGCAGAAACAGAAGTGGTGGCCTTCTCTGTGCCAGCTCAGGTAGAAGATCGTCCTTGCTTTGTTAAACGATTTCTTCCAGCTGAACTCTTCTCTCAATATCAGTCAAAGAGGGATCACCGAGAGAAAGCCAAGATTGCATGTATACCCAGAGTTCCCTGGGTCACCTTGGCATACAGCTCACTCAGGAAATCAATCCCTTCATTGCCATTTCAATAGCCATTCAGGTTGTTTTTGTCACCAGGCGCTCTGCAGTGGCCAAGTTGCAGTCAGACATCTGCAGACTTTTCTTGATATTTTTCTTTGGTGCATTTCATGACTGTAAGGGCAAAATGAACCAGATGGAAGCCACTTCAATGCAGAGGGAGAAAAGGAATGATATGAACGAACCATACAGACGTTGACAGATGTGCACACTCATATCAGGGAGGGCTTTAGTAAATCAGAGGAGTGGTTTGAAGAGTTTTTCCTCCAACAAAAGAAATATTTTTGGAGCTGCAATGGTGTGTGGACTTGCAGCAGATCACAACATATCCATCTGCCTATCAAGAATAGAAGAAGTGAAATTAAAAGTTTGAACCTTGCAAATAAGTGACCATCTTCTGCTTGTTCCATCCCCGTAGCGCCCATGTTCAGCAGCAGTACCTCTCCCTCCCACTAGATGGCGGTGCGATACTACTGATGATCCACGTAGCCATTCATCTCTGACCCAGCACAGTGTGTGTGCTCAGCCAGGGCTCTAATTTACCAAGTCAGACCAACCTTTCTATAGCAGGGCGTTTGGCATTTTAACAGCACTGTAATTACACTCAAACCTTACTGCACCGTATGGGATACTGTATCCTGTTAGGTCTTAGGCCTCTTCAGCTGGCAGCTTTCTAGACTGGCAGGACACATTTTAGTGGATCAGTACATTGATGGTCTCTCATTACATGCTGTTGTGTGGTCCCCTGTGCAAATCATTTATAGCCAGCGACTTTAGAGTAGCTGCTCAGTGGCCAATGATCGTAGTTGTATGAAATCATACTAAAATCTTCACCTTCAGCACTAAATTAAATAAGAAGAGCATTAAAGGATTTGTTTAAATTCAGACATTAGCTAATCACCTCCATGCCGATGGAAAATAGGGTGAAGTTTTGTAGTCCACAAAACATTTCTGGAGCTTCACAGCAAAACAGTGTGGCAACATTCTCCTTAACAACTGAAGTAGATGGGGACTTGTGGGGAAAATGTAAAAAAAACTGACAACAAAACATCAAATGGCTCCTGACAACTCGTCTAGTGTAATCAGAGTCTCCAGAAGCCATGAGATCCTAAATTGATTTGAAAAGACTCTTATTTACACCCTTTAAGAAGCCAAAATCTTCGCTGTAGCTGCTGAGCTAAAAGTGTTAGCGTGCACCCTGTCTGAAGTGGATGCACACGTTCTGAATTTTCATTTTTGGGTGAACTTATCCTTTGGGATAAGACTTCACATATGTTGTGGTAGGAGAGACATCCAGGCTAACTTCACCCTCAGAAGACTAGCTGGTGGTGGCAAACGCCCAGTGCTGTTTACCAACACTCACCATGACGACATTCATCTCACCTCTTTTTTTCAAATTAGAGCTGGTCCCTCAATGTCACCTGGTCATGATCAGCAACATATGGCTGCTGAACATGCCCCGCTGACACTAATATGCTGGCCATGTACACACCTGTTCCTGTGGCACACTAAAAGCATGTGTCTGCTTCTGGATGTTACAGGCATGTGATCTGAACAGGCTTTCTGTGCATGTGTGTGTGAGATATATTCATAGTATGACATATGCTTGGAAAATGCATGTGTCAGCAATTGTTGGGCATGATTGTGATTGAAATATGTCCATCCATAGACGACTATGTTTACATGCACTGTTTTCTTTGTTAGTGCATGTGTGTGTGTGTGTGTGTGTGAATTTGTCCATGGAGCGAAGGCCTGTGTGTGATAGTAATCCGGACTGGGCAGCTGCGCACATTCGTATTCAGCCCCAAGGCACTTCTAGGCCGTCTCGCTGATTAGGGATCAGAGACAGAGAGGGAGAGAAGGAGAGAGAGTAGTGGTGGAGAGTGAGGAAGAGAGAGAGAGTGAGAGACAAAGAGGGAGAGTTGGAGACAAAGCAGGAGAGAGAGGTCCTCTCCCGTTTAGTAAACAGTTGGTTAATGACTTTAATCCCATTAAGCAGGGGGAGCAGCTTGCCCCCTCACATAACATGCATTAATATGTATGTGTAAGTGTGTGGCCGTGGTGTACATTCTCTTTCACACACATACACACACACACACACACACACCCACACACAAGCACATATACTATATACATCATACCCAGCATATTAAATTGATTTGCCCTCACAAACATTAAATAAAGCCTTAATATAACACCGTGAGCTGTTAAGGAGGCCTGGAGAGCAGACTTGTGAAAATAATATGTAAATCAAATGAGAGTTGTGTATTTTCAGGAACAATTATTGTTTTGACCCGGCTCCTCAGTTGACAAAAGGAACCTGCTCCCTCTGAGGAGCAGGAAATCAGCTTTTCAAGTGCTCTTGTGTTTGAAGAGTGGAGGGCAAGGAAAGGCGTGATTGCTGCACTCTGCGAGAGGATCAGACATGGGGTGATTTCATATAAGCAGAGCGACTGCAGAGCAGGCTCATAACTCAGTGTTTACTCGGCTAACTTGTGCTGATCTGTACAGAAAATAATGTCTCTTTTGTATATCAAACAGCTGATTCAAAACAATTCAATTCTCCAGCTTGTGGCCTCTTTCAACATGAAGTATGTGTGCGTTTTACTTAATTTATATAATGTCTAGGTGGCAAAATAAATGTGTGCCTGGTGCAGGAGTTGTTAACCCATCAGTAAATGGAGCCATCATACTGAGAACATGAATATGCATGGGAATGTAGTGGCAACAATGTACAGGAACATTAAATGCAGATATGCTTGTCATCTGCAATACAAATAGAGTTATTTATATGGACAACTGCTGTTAAAGGTCCAGTGCAAAGGGTTTAGGGGCAGAAATGGAACACAATATTCATGATTTTGTTTCCGTTAATGACCTAAAACTAAGAATCATTATGTTTTCGTTACCTTAGAATGAGCTTTTAATATCTACAGAGGGAGCGAGTCCTCTTCCACAGAGTCCGCCATGTTGCCCTGCCATGTTTCTACAGTGGGCCAGATCGGACAAATCAAACACGGGCTCTTCAGAGGGTCTGTTTTTTTGCTCATATTTTTAGTATCCACATAGGGGAGGATGAAATGAGGGGTATTTTAGTTGCCACCATTAGATGCCAGTAAATCCTACACACTGACACTGGACCTTTAAAGCCTTGGTTCTCAACCTGGGGGTTGGGACCCTCGAGGGGATCACAATATAGTTTTTCAGGGGTCACCAGATGGTTGTGGAGAAAAAAGTCAGAGTTCTGATTGGACACACACACACACACACACACACACACACACAAAACCCCCTCTTTTGTCATTTTGACACCGAGCCCACTGCTCTGTGGGGGGACCTGTTGTAGGCCATGAACACCAACCTGATTTTTCTGGGGTGTTGTGGCTTGAAATGGTTAGCTGAAGATCTGTGTCTCAATGTGATCCTGAGTTGAAGAAAAGTAGTTACCATTAAACTGCTCTATAGGTGGAGAGTGTGTTGATAGATTCTGATAGCATTATTGTTTTCAAACCAAGACTCTCTAACTAAGCTGCAGCCATATATCTGAACAGCATAATTATCCCACTGTGAGTAATTTTACACACAGTTGTTAAGTAGAGAAGCTGTTACAGGGGTTGGGCACTGCAATTACTTCTCAGTCTACACATCACAAAGTGAAGTAAGTAATGTACAACTGTATCATACAGTCTGGCTGAGGCTTGGAGACATTAAGTCTTATACTCCTGAGGACAAGCCTCTTTTGGACACACATGAGTTTAGGCTCCGTCTGCAAGCCACTGCTGGCCCTTTACAGTTCACCTGCTGCTGGTGCTATCGAGCACACCCAGTGGATAACGATTTACCCCAAGGAAACAAAGCTTGTACCATCATTTCTGTAATATTCAACAACAACATTTATATAACACTGGTTACATAATACAGGGTTCACAAGTTTAGGAGAGTGGTTCAAGCTTGTGAATCCAGTTTGAACAGTGAAATGGCTTTGAATTCTACGAAGTGTTTTTATGGACCCATATGACTCATGACAACATGAGCAACATTAACAAAGGATGCTTTGAGGTAGGTATGAAGAAGGCTCTTCTTTCCTCAACATTTGATTCACACAATCAAGACAGATCTCTCATTTCATTTCATTTCAAAAAACACAACTTACCCAACACTAGGACGATGACGAGATTCTATGTTAACAGAGCTAATTCCACAAGTGCCAAGTCAAGCAGAGGGCCCTGGGCTTCACATTAATATTAAAGCAATAGGAATAACTTTACTTGTGGAGTCTTGTTTTGTAATGTAAGTAAAGACGTTTCATTCATTTAATGTGGAAACTAGATTTTAATTATCACATTTGACGGGTGGGGTATTATTTAAGAATATACAACATGGTACAGATTACTTTTAAAGCAATGTTCCCTCATATGCACATGATTTATGGTGCTCCAAATTGTAATCTAACCTACAGGAGGAACTTTTGGTGCCGGTATGAAGTTTATTGAATGCCTAAGAAACGATCACATACATTATTGATGGTATACTTTAAGCGTTCTGAACTATTTATAAAAAACACAGGCAGACACACAGGCGCCAACATGATGACATCATGCTCAGCGTACTATATACAATTGAGGGGCATTAAAATGAGTTATTTTTACTTGAAAATGCATATGAAATGTACCTCTATGTAAAATCTAAATAAAGTAATTCCACTGCAATAGACCATTAAGGCATGACATATCTTCTCAGCCTCAACAACTCCTCTGCCTGTAAGACAGAGATGCTATGTTCCACTGCAGTCAGTATAACTTTGTTTAGTATTGCAATAAAAATATCAACTGAATTATTTAGGTAGGTTAAAGCAATAGACATACTCTGGTTGCTGGCAGAAAGCAGAAGATGGTTGACATCTGTTGCCTCTGAAGGTAAGTGAAAGCTTTATGCCCTAAAGAAAACCCAATAGAGAGAAAGGAATTGCTTTTACACCATCATGGTAGCCAGTCCATACTACTACTTTCTATTCAACATCATTTATAAAGATAATATTGGCTGGTGGCTTCTTCCTCTAAATGGGTTCATGACACGTTCACAGCTCTCAACAGGCATAGGTAGTGAAGAGCAGTCATTGTGTGAGAATATGATGTGTATTTCTTCTGTATTTCTTTTTAGCATGTTCATATCAATAATATCAAACTTATCACACTGAAAAAAAAACATTATTTGTGATTGATAGAATGGTTGTTCGTATTGTATTAGCAACCCCCACAGATGTATTTCATGGGAACTCAGCTCCCACTGGCTCTCACATAACTGTGTAGGAGTTTCAAATGGGGAGCAGATCCACTCAAGCTTCTTATAAGTTCGCTTAAAGAGCATATGGCCCCACTGCTTGTAACTTGTGATGTTATGATGCTAATATATATTATACAATGTTCCCAAATATAATGTTAATGTAACCTTAATGGCGCTTAGATACGATTAGATACTATCTGAGCAGGGAGTAGATCTTATGATTGAAGTGGATTCCTTGCAAAATGCTGTTTTATATCCAATCATATTCTCACAAATGTCCAGTCCCTCCTCAGGAGAGGGACATCAATTTGAACATCTGTATAAAGTCATTTTCTGCACTTAGCCAACTTTGGGTCATGGTGGCAGCAGGCTAAGCAATGTACCCTTTCACGCAGCCACGTCTTTTCAGGTTCCTAGGACAGATAGGATATGAAATAGTGTAATCCGTCAGTGTGTTCTGGTCTACTCCGGGTCTCTTCTCAGTTTGACATGTCACTAATGATGTCTCAGTAGCAAAAAGTGGCAAAAAATACATGATGTTACAGGCAGCATAATTTTCACCACGGCCTCTCCAGACTCTTTCATGCTTGTCACATGTGCTCAGTGTGAACCTGCTCTCATCTGTGAAGAGAATGGGGCGCCATCGGCGGACCTGCCAATTCTGGTGTTCTCTCCCGAATGCCAATCAGGCTGCGCAGTGCTGGGCTGTGAGCACAGGTCCCACTAGAGGACATTGGGCCCTCATGCCACCCTCATGGAGTCTGTTTCTGACAGTTTGGTCAGAAACATGCACACCAGTAACCTGCTGGAGGTCATTTTGTAGGGCTCTGGCAGTGCTCCTCCTGTTCCTCCTCGCAGAAAGGAGCAGATACCGGTCATGCTGCTAGGTTGATGCCCTTCTACGGCCCTGTTCAGCTCTCCTCATGTAATAATAATAATAATAATAATAATAATAATAATAATAATGATTTATTTTAAGATAGGGACAGTGCACATTGATGAACATCGATATTAAATATCTATGGAAACATGCCGGATTATAGCAAAGCTGCTAATTTGCATCCGTAGTCCTTAAGAAATAAATAGAAAAGATACAAATAGAAGAGACAACAAATAAATAGATAAAATACAAGTAGAAGAGACAATACACACAACACAATATATTACATAGTCAGAAGGATACCAGACAATAACATAACAATAAAAAGTAGTGTACAATAGTCACAAGTCCAGTTAGTGGTCGCATTTTTGGTTTGATTTGAGCCATTGTTTTGGTTTACCTTTAAAGGAAGGATATGTGGCAGCCAAGGTGACAGGATTTTTCACTAATTGATTCTTGATGTTTAGTTCCAGTCCTTTACTGTTCTGTTTGGTCTGTCGGCCAGATAGGTTGTCGATCTCTTTCCACACTTTTTTTGAGTTTCCTTTTGCACTCTCAATTATATTTAAGAAGAAGTTTGCTTTAGCTTTTCGTAGTGCTAATGTTACTTTATTTCGTGCTGATGTGAACTGTCTCCTGGTATCTCCTCCATGCTCTTGAGACTGTGTTGAGACCGTATGGATGTGCCATCCTGGAGGGGCCTGTGAAACCTGTGAAACACAAAACTAGAGAAGAAGGAAGGATAAGGAGATAGTAATTGTCTGTGGCCACCACATGCAAACCATTCCCTTTTTGGGGGTTGCCTTGCTTTTGCCTCTCCATTGCACCTGTTGTCGCTTTCATTTGCACCAGCGCAGGTGAAATTGATTCACAATCAATCATGTGCTTCCTAAATGGACAGATTGATATACCTGAAGTTCAACTGACTTTTGGTGTTATACTGTGACGATTCATTTTTTGAGCAGTGTATATAGACTGCAGCCAATTTTATGAATGAAGACATGGCATTATGTATTACCTGAAATTACCTATACATTTATCATAGCATATGTTTTGGCTTTCAAACAAAACCTGACTAGGTCTGTCACTGTGTGTGTATACAAACAAAAGCTTTAAAATCTTCCTCCCTCAGACACAGACACAGACACAGACACAGACACAAGCAGGAGAGCAATCAAATAACTTGATTTTGACTGTTTACAGTATGTCAGAGGAGAAGTCTGACTGACTCATCATTTGACCAATCACGTCTCAGCTTGAAACCACCGTCTGACCAATCACAGGAGAGAACGGGAGGATTGCCTCTCCCGCAAACGGCATGTTGAAAAAGAACGTCATCTGCCTCATACATTTAGCTTTAGCCGAAATTAGCTGGTTGTTCACATCACAGATACATCTTACCGAAACGAGTGCTTTTCTTTTCAACCGACAGCCTGCGTAGGGGTTATTTATCTAGTGCTCCCTGGGTTTACAGTGCCAAACATGTATTTAAAAGCCTTATTCCGATGCAGAGACATGCTGAAAGGAGAACTGGTCGTGTGAAATGCTGGCTAGCCTAATCAAAGCTAGCTGACGAGCTGGGGCCGAGAAACGAAAGTGGCTAACATTAACGCGAGATAAGCCCATCACAACAAGCCTGGGTACCTTAACATACCTGCCACTGAAGCCACAAGAAGAAGGACTGGTAGAGATAATTTCTTTCCTACAAAGTAAGTAACGTCTGGTACTTGAAATAAGCAACATTGGCTCATACAAATATTGGCTAACGGGTAGACAACACTTTGACAACTGTGAACTTCGCTAGCTGGTTAGCTAACGACATAAGTGGCCTGATTTTCACTTGGGGACAGCTATCGTTATTATAGATGAGAATGATTAAATCGAGTTGTATGTATCTTGTTTGTTTTGATGGTTATTATGATATTATTGGTCCTGTTGATATTACGCCAGCTTTTAACATGCCGGGGTTTTGTTAAGTGATTGACGTTAGCTGGTTGTTTTACCATGTATGTTGTTGGACAATTTTCAAATGTATCATTAGCATCAGGCTGCTAGTTTATAATTGGTTTGAATAGTGAATGAGATAACAGCTTCTGTTGATGCGACATTTATTAATTAATGTAAGCCTATTCATGTTATGATAAAATATTTTCACCCCTCCCATTGCAACTGATTACGACCTTGTTTTCATTTTTTGATGGTCTGGAGGGAAGTGACTTTTACTGATTATGATGATGTGCATCAAGTTTTGGTAGCTGGTCAGAAAACAGTTTTGCCTGAAAGAGCCAAGAGAACAACATTGTTTTTCGTGGTCTATTATTTACTGTCAGTGCACATAGTAGAGTCTAATGTTATTATAAACTCCTCCTTCATGTTTTGTATTCCCACATTGTACTCATAAAACATCAGTACAGGAAATAACTTGTTTTATTGCCGTGTTGTGGGTAGTTTTATTAGGTTGTTGGTGTGTGTGTTACTGTGTGTTACTGTGGTTTTGGCAGTGTTTGTGTGACAGTGTGTTCCAGAAATGGCAGCATCATCAGTGGCATGTTTGTGTTGGCACCTTGATGTGAAATCCTGCACTAGCCATGCTGTTTTAGCCCGTGACTGTTGGCCTGTCCAAAGGCGTATATCTGTACACTTTTGGTCGTGTCTGTTGATTAAATCACTTCAAAAGCAGATGAACGATTGGATACAGTGTCGGCTCACAAGCCCGGAATAACTTGCATATACATTTGTCAAGTGCTGAGAAGGAGAGATAAACTGTGCGTAATGTGTTTGCAGATTACTTTCCTGATAAGACTGTTTTCTATTTTAGAATTGGACAGCCTAAATACTCCTTGTTCAAGCTGACATTCATTCATATGGCATATGCATAATTATCCATGATACTGAGGCGTGTCAACAACACTCTATGTAATTCACTTAAACTTTTGTAGTCATCACTTGTTGATTGTCATATTCAGATTTTGCTCACCAGACGGTTATTCACTTACTTAAATACATCTGTGATTAAGAAAAAGCACATCTTGACTGTGACTTTTTAGTGATTTTTGCTGGATATTAGATTTTGGACTGCATAAACCTGTGAAGCATAGCGATTGTGGCCAGGACCGAACCATCTGGATGCATTTTACTATCTGTGGTAATGTGCAAACACACTGCATATCCTAGTGCAGTATGCCCTTCAGGAATTGAGAAACAAATTAGTACATGGCAAACGTCCTGATTGGTTGCAATAACATTTCATTCATCCCTCTGCCTCTCACTGTTTCACAACGTTTGAGGCCTGGGAGTCAAATCAAAGGCAGGCCAGATTTCTGGATAGAGAGCAGGTACACATGGCTCTCCTTGTTGCCGAGAACCCCTCTTTCAGTCCAGTATAACCTGACACATTTACTTTCCTCCTCTTTGGCTGTGGTCTGTAAGACTCCAGTCCAGTCTGGTCCAATAACGGCCCAGCTTCCCCGACGCCAATGTACTGAAGATGACTGAAGCTGTCTGTTCAAAGAGCACTTGTTCCTGGAAATTGACTGCTTCTGATGCGACTTCAGTGATGAGTCATCAAAGAGGGGGTACTGCGATATCCCTGCCTGTTTGTTCCACCTCTCCAATTTGTAAGAAGACAGCCCTTATTGAGGGGTAATACTGAATCTGTTTAGTTACATTTTTTTTATCATAACTGTGGACAGCGTATTACACCAACTGTTCCAGATACCTTAAGTTTTTTATTCTTTCAGTGTGGATGTGACTAATCGATCCTTGATCAAAGGTGGCGCCATGGATGATCTTTTCTGCTCATCAGACATGGCATTTTTTGCATAGAGCATAGCTGCATAGGAACCAATGTTTGGGATAGCCATGTTTACCCAGAACTTGACTATGTTATTGCAGTTTGCAATGGAGTTTGTATGCATGCACATTGAGTGTCTACTAGCGTTGTCATGATACTGGAATTTCCAACTTTGATACAATAAATTGAAAAATATTGGTGTGAGACCAAATTTGAACATTGGGGGCATAAGATAAATATATCAAGGCTTGTGCACTGTGTGTTAAGAACATCACCATCTAAGTTAATTTACTTCTGGAGGAGTTGGGGCTATGTGGGCACTGCAGTGGTGAGTGTGTTAACTTGCTGTCAGAGAGTGAAAAATGCAGCTTGTACTGGTTTAACAATACTGGAAAAATTAGGAAATATTCAAGATCAATATATCAATATTTTTAACAACAGTAGTTTACATGACTGATTATAATACACAAACACAATGAAGTCCGACACTAAAATCTCGGGCTCTCCACTTGCCCTAGATCAGCTCTGTGCTTAATCAGCGGTAAGATGATCCCCTGCCTAAATGGCATTATAAGCACATTAGCAGTAACTGATCATTTTTAGATTTACCCCATGCTCCCAGTCTTGGTTGTTTTCAGCTGAGTCAAATCATGCCGTGCCTGCCATAGTCATATGTGAACTACGTCTCCATAAATGCATAAGGTGTCTCTGACAGAGAGTGAACATTGATAATGGCTAACAGCAGACGCTGTCATGTGTGGAGTTTTTTCTGCTATGTCGCCACCAGATTAAGGAAGGAAGCCATTGACCAAAAAGGCCTTTACTTTGGCTGTGTCCAACATCATTCACTTATTCAGTATATGACATTATTATTTTGTAAGGGAGATATAGTGTGAAAGCTATACTTGGGTCATTCCTTTTCATCTGGCAGTGCATGATGGTAAGTTGCTATTGAATGGTAACTTTCCCACAATTCAATGTAACAAGTAGTGGAAAAATCGATGGATAGACATTCAGACTACGGGAGACAAATACATTACAGGGTGGATGATTGTAGACAGTGCTTGTCCCCATAAATGGCACACATTACATTTAATGCCATATCAGCCTTATCTGTAGCTGAACCCCAAAATGAAATTGAACCAGCCAGTTTGCCTACTGTACCAACTATAATTTAAGGATGAAGCAGAAGGGCCTTTATCTGGCACTGATATCATTTTAGTATTTTTCTTTTGGTAACCACATGCAAATCATTCATGTGTTGATTATTGGGCATTTCCCTCAGCTGTTCCTCTATCAATAGTACTCCAGCTCTTGGCTTCTACTACACCACCATGCTATATTTTCCATCAGCTTGTTCACAATGCATCATGTTGACCAATAGTATTTTGATCATATTGGGCTAATTTATTGCTAATTTGGTACATGGCCACAACCCAGTCCATTGTTCCTTTCTGTCACCTGCCACCTTCCCACAAAATACAGTACAATATGACTGTTCAGGGATGCTGTCGTCTGAAATGTAGATGTAAGCGATTACATAACATTACGTAAACTTCATGTCACCAAACAAGAAGAGAGAGTGGTATTATGTTAGTGGTAGCTTACTGCTGTGTGCAGTGTGTGGTCTGTGCTAGACAGGCTAATCTGGCCCTGTGTGGATCCCATCAGCAGCTGACTGTTAAATTGAGTTTGCTTG
Source organism: Pagrus pagrus (assembly GCF_965226575.1). NCBI lineage: Eukaryota > Metazoa > Chordata > Actinopteri > Spariformes > Sparidae > Pagrus > Pagrus pagrus. Next base: position 10,897,954 of record NC_140199.1, read on the forward strand.
TTAAAGCTACCCTGCTTCTCTGAAGTCTGAGACCTGTGGGCCAGCTTTCAACTCCTGACTCTGAACTGCATTGGCCATTCATTTCATCTTTCCATGTGAGACGTTAGAGAAGCATTTGTGTTGTGAGTAAATGAGAGATGTCCGTCTTGCAAACTTTGTTGTGAGACACAACCCAACAGCTGCGTGAACTTATGCAACTCATGCGCTGTGGGGACCTCTTGTCATATACTGCAACCACCAACACCTCCTGCTTCTGTTGCTATAGCAGCCACTCAGCTGCCACTCCAAGCTGTGTAACCATGGAGACGTCAGACCGGGTGACATCATTCCCCAGAGTTGTCAGTGTTTATAAGTTATGTACGAGGAAACCTATGCGCCGCATAGGGGTCATAATGCGCCGCTTGGTGCCAGACCTTGCCAGTTCTATTGAAGCCTATGGGAAATGCATGGAGAATCACACTACAACCTACAGTAAGATATCTATGCTGTATGACCTTTGAAGACAAAATGCCTCCTCCAAATGAAAAGACACACTTTAGAGGATACTGATTTTTCTAAATGTGCACATTTTTTTCTTTGCTGTTGGTCTCCAAATAGTATCAAAGGATTATTTATAGGCATAATTTAGAGGACACATGGTGAGTCAAATTAAAATGCTCAAAAAAATGAAAATGAAAATATTGAGTTTAGGATAAATAATATTCTGCATTCTTCATTCCTTCTGTCTGGAGGCTGATTTCTGATGAACAGCAGCGCTAATAATCGTTATTGTTATGGGAATATCAGGTATTCAAATAAAATGTTTACGAACCTCCTCATTATTAATTACAGTATGCAATAATTAATAATGATATATAACCAACCCACTATAAAACAACAAAGGCATACATTTGATGGCTATCAGAAACCTTTAAAAAAACGGACTCGATCATCAGAAAATAATAATAATGTAATCGGTAAATATGAATGAAGCAATCTCTGCTCCAAGCCGTTTTAAGTCAAACAAAAATAAGAAATTAAATAAAAAAGGTCCCTTGAAAACACATGAAACATTAGCATAATAAGAACACACCAGAATACTGGTGCCTCCATCTCCCATATAGACAACATGTGAAACAGAGGTGAGAGCTGGAGTGGTCTGCCCATTCACCACTATGCTAATAGAGCACAGTGCTTTCAAGTGTGGCACCGATGTGCATTCACACACTATACAGTGACATAATGACCCTTCCTGAGTTTTTAGTATCCTTGGTTATGTATGCTGGTATTTGTTTTCTTATCTAAGACCAACAGGGTATGGCACATCTTGTAGCTGTGTTTTGAGAAGTTATAATGAGCCTTGAAATCAAAGGGTCTTTGTCTCAGTACAGTGTGTGTGTGGTTGCTGCCCAGGTGAAAGAGCAAATGATTTGGTTTGGTGATTGTGCACATGGCTTTGATATCTGCTCGGTAACAAGGGTGTGTGAATGCATTTGTTGTCAAGGTAATAATTCAAGTGGTTTGGACTATATCTGTTTGATATGTGATCAGAGGCCAAGTGTGGTGCGCGTGTGTTTGTCTGCTAATATGCAAAACAAAGCACACCTGTCTTATCCCACTTTAATTTATTGGAAGCCTGGACGGCACAGATATCACTTTGGTACTGACCATTACCTCCTTGTTAAAAGTAAACATGAAATGCTGAACCTGTGTTTAGGTTGATTCTGTAACACTGACTTTGCACTCCAAGGCATACTGTAGATGATAATGGTTGGGTCAGTTTTGTAACATTGTAACATTAGACTGTTGAGAGAGGCGTGTGGTCAGTTGTTTGAAATTTCAAATTCATACGTTTTTCCCACTTTCCCTGATTTTACTTTTTTTTTTTAAACATTTTTGGATATTTGACATAAATCTCAATGACTTGTTAGAGTTAGATGTTGTATCTTTTGTAACTAGTCTACTGCCGTATGGGCTTCATTTGTGTATATCACTCACTAATGTGTCAACTACAAACATTTCTGGAGGTAGAAGCTTTGTGTTTTGCACATGTAACATTGAGAGCTAAATTAATATGAATATTTCATAGGAAAGTTTAAAAAAGCCTTTTCATGTCAGCTTCTCTCAAACTTAAGTTAGACCCTAATTCATTTAAAAACGTGTCAAAGTGTCATAAATCATACATTTGTGTCTTGAGCGCTGCTCTGTACTCTCAAGTGATCTTACAGAGCTCACAGCCCAATACAGAATAATTAATTTGCACATAAAAGTCAGAAGACATTCCAGGTCACAGTTACACACATGAAATGTGAGTCAAGCCCTGGTATAGACAGTGGTAGTAGTTAATATCTAGTTAAGATGTATCTGTTCTTTTAGATAGATGTGAAACAGATGACCAAATTTGATTAATTTTGGTTGATAAAATGTAAACCATGCATTTACCTTTGACCTTTAGGGTTAACAGAAATATGAGATAGTGGGAAACTGTGCAGTTCTTCCATTTTCAAAAATGTAATCTTTAGCTTTAACCATGTTTACCTTAAGAGACCGGAACCTTCAGTATGCCTACAACTAATTCGTAAGTAGCATTTATTGATATTCTAAGGAATTTAAGAGTGCAATTTCCAAGGCTAAGAGGCCATTAAGTAGTGTGACAGTCAGTAAGACTGTAAAAGTTGAAGTTATGTTCTCACATTACTAAACCAATTATCTTTGGCTGGATACATAACTTCCATCAAGCAGCCTGATGCTGTTGTTCATTTCGCTAATGCAGGTGCAGTTGGACAGATAACACATCCTCTCTAGTTTTTAAATGCTCTCAGTAGCCACCTCTTGCTAGCCAGAGAAGCTTTTAAGCTTGCTTCTCAGTCTGTTTAAGCATAAACTAAAGTGGCTGTGCTATTTCTGGATATGATGAGCAATGATCACTGTTTGGTTGAATTGTTCCTCCAGGCCTATTAAGTAAACAGTAAAGGAAACTCGCATGCTGAAAAGCTCCAGAAGTCCAAATCTCCTCAAATCTGTGGGACAATTGTAGGGTTTACATGTTCAGACTCTGAGTCAGTTGAGATCTGTAATCTGACAATCTGATTCAACAACTTGAAAGTGAAACCTGGGCAGACAACCACATGAGGGGGCAAAGGATTCAAACAACAGTGGTGTTGTGACGTGAATACAATGGAAGGGGGAGATGGATGCCACATTTAGTGGCTGAATGTTATCAAAAACACCTTTTTAATAAAAAATCCTGTGTCTGGTTTTCTTTTTTCCTCCTCTTTTTTTTGTCCTGTCTCTGTTTACCTTTCCCACAGGTAGCGGTGGGTCTCTCTAGGCAGAGCCATGGGTGCGTTCCTGGACAAGCCCAAGACAGAGAAGCACAACTTGCATGGTGAGGGCAACAACCTGCGTTATGGGCTTAGCTCCATGCAGGGCTGGCGGGTGGAGATGGAGGATGCTCACACAGCTGTGTTGGGACTTCCTACTCCTGGTATGACTGACTGGTCCTTTTTTGCTGTGTACGATGGTCACGCTGGCTCCCGGGTTGCCAACTACTGCTCTAAACACCTTCTGGAACATATAATCAGCGCTAGCTTTGGGGCCAGAGGGACACAAGGCTCCCAGTCTGGTTTAGACAGCTCCACCACTGATCCTCCAGCAGCAGTTCCTCCTACAGTGGAGGCTGTGAAAACCGGAATCCGGACAGGCTTCCTGAGGATTGATGAGCACATGCGCAGCTTCTCTGACCTCCGAAACGGCATGGACCGTAGTGGCTCAACAGCAGTGGGAATCCTCCTTTCACCCGATCATTTCTTCTTCTTTAACTGTGGCGATTCACGAGCTGTTCTGTACCGCAATTCACAAGTGTGCTTCTCTACACTTGACCACAAGCCTTGCAACCCACGCGAGAGAGAGCGCATCCAGAATGCTGGCGGCTCAGTGATGATTCAGAGGGTTAATGGGTCACTGGCTGTATCGAGGGCCTTGGGGGACTACGATTACAAGTGCGTGGATGGGAAGGGCCCCACAGAGCAGCTGGTTAGCCCCGAACCATCAGTGTTTGAGATGGTTCGGGCCCCTGAACAGGATCAATTTGTGGTCTTGGCGTGTGATGGCATCTGGGATGTCATGTCCAATGAGGAGCTGTGCGAGTTTGTGAAATCTAGGCTTGAAGTGTCTGATGACCTGGAGAGAGTCTGCAACGAAGTGGTGGACACCTGCCTGCACAAGGTGTGTACAAATTTGTTTTGGAGCATGACTTCTGTGAGTTTTATTACATAACTAAATGGTCTCACAAGTAAGAAAGGAAGAGAAAGTGAATTGGGTCTGGCAGTTCAGATTGTAACTATTTCCCCCATCACTACACAATAACTGCTTCTCTTACTTGCTTTTTCTTGGTTCCTCTCTACTCCTGTTCATCTTAGGGGAGCCGGGATAACATGAGCGTTGTGATAGTGTGTTTGCCCAGCGCTCCTAAAGTATCCGAGGAAGCTGTGAGGAAAGACGCAGAGCTCAACAAGTATCTGGAGTCTCGAGTGGAAGGTGAGACTGGATGGATGGAGAAAAAACATTTTGTCTGTATGTGCAAACATATAAGGAATGTTAGATATTTAGCTTTAGAGTATTAAAATCTTTTTTGTGATTCTTATTCATAATTAATATCCCCTGTCTAATACCGTTGTTTAAAAGGCGTAGCTGGGAAAACTTGTTGTTCTTTCTCCAACTGAAAGTGTGTATCATATCTGTATGAATGTTTTCTCCACTGACTGACCCAGCTGCTCTCTATTGTCTAACCTCCAGCCAAGTTAGCTCCGGCTCACAGCAGAGGAATGACACTATCATGACCTCCTTTTCCATTTCAGCAAGCATCCCCCCCTCTTTATTCCCTGTTCGCTCCTCTCCTCTCTTTCCCTCCCCGAACGCATCTTTTTCTACCCTCCTTGTCTCAAACATTCCCTGGCTTGTTTAGATGAATTCCCTGCTCCCCTCCCGTCTTTCTTCCTTTCCTTTTCTTTTTTCTCATTTCATCCCATTATTTTCCCTCAGGATGCATGAGGCCCTCTGATGAACACACTGTTGTTTTTCTAGTATTTGTTGGTTATGGAAGCTGTCTTTCCTGGCTACTGTTGGATTGTGAAAACCAGGGCTGGATTCAGAGCCTGACCAAACATGAAATGAATTGTTAAACAATGAGACTAGGTAAAATTAATCTCCACAGAATCAAAACTGTTGAGTCTAATATTTGGAAAATAGGTTGTAATTTCTATGTAAGACTGTTGTGCAGGTGGTTAATGTGTTTAAGTTATGTTTGCTGAATGGTTTGACACTCTTTGGCACTCCATAGTGGGTTAAAATCATTTCATACACAGCGCAATTATGAAAGATTTGGTTCGGGTGAAGCAGTGTAGATATTTGGCTTCAGGTACTGTCTAATACTGGAAGATAGAAAGAAATAGAGGGAATAGAAAGAGGAGAAAAGAAAGAGGGAGAGGAATGCTCTGGCTGAACATTGACCTGGCCTCATGCCACTCTCAACTCAGTTGCAAGCCTCTCTCTGTCACCATCTCTCTCCCTCTCTCTAAGATCCACAAATTCACTTGTATGGTTTCCATCTTCACTGTCTTTCTCCTCTTTTGTCACATTTTTGTTCTCGCTCCTCTGTTCTCCTCTCCATCTCTTATCTCTCCCCAGCTGGCTATCACCAGCTCTGTTAAAAGTGACTTGTTTAACAATAACGTCTGGTCTTTGTTTCAGAGATGCTGTCCAGGCCAGAGGAGATGGGGTTTCCAGACCTGGTAACAGTGATGAGGAACCTGTCCACTGACAGCGGCATGCCCACTTTACCACCAGGGGGAGGCCTTGCCAGCAAGTAAGGACCTCCGCCCCTCAAAGGGTCATTTTAACACTGGAGACGTACATTATTCCACAGTCATTAACGGTGTTGTACCTTACTGAACCTTGTCTTTCCACATGGTGGATGGTTTGAATTGAACAGCTCAGGAGACCTAATCACATTTTTGTATCCGTGTTCTTCCTGCAGACGCAATGTGATTGAAGCAGTATACAACCGGCTGAACCCATACAAGGAGGAAGATGGGGTGAGTATCAGTAAAGATGATTAACACAAGCTTTGTCCATCTTTGACTTTTTACACTCGCACACAAATCTTTTGCTAAAGTCCTGAGCCCACGCAACACATCAGCTGTCTTATTTGTCAAGTTTATCTTTCACATATGAGTTTCTGTAGTCCTGAAATCCTCTTACTCTTGTGTGGATACATCCCGTCTGGTGGACCAGGCTGGTGCTTTTGTGTTTTTTGTCACACTCAAAACCAAAGCAGATGAAGTATTACAGTTGACTGAAGAGATGGCTTCGAGCCCATCAAACCCATCATGATAAACATCTGTTTTTTTCTGTGCATGGTGCATGATGCACACCTTCCTGTCAGCTCTTAAAATGGGTGATGCATGCATGACAACACAGCTTTGTCAAAAGTCTTTCTAGTGGAACTGAGAACTTTTGCTCTTTCATCAAATCCAGTGACTGCAGGTGAAAGTGTTCCATCTTCATTAATTTGCTGAAACATCTCTTAATTAGGGGACTCCCTGTGCCCCCCCCCCCACCTCTATATTTTCTCTCTCCTAACACAAAGCTACCCCAAAGGACATTTCCTAATCAGTCTGTATTTATTACCAAAGTAATGTACAGTACAATTCCAAACAAGTATATTTTTAAGGATGACATTGCAGTCTAAAAAATTGTAGGCTAACTTGTTTTGCTGGAGGTCTGCATCCCTCAGCTTTGTACTGTGTTTATGTATTAGAACTACTGGAAGTACAAGTTGTAGATGAAAACACACACCCAATTTATCTTTCAGCCGAATGCAAATTTTACCTGCATTTAGCACTTGATGGGTACTATTTCTGAACCCTGTGTAAGCATGTAGTCTTGCACACAGATGTGGAAATACACACTTGGGCTCTGCAGAGATCTCTACCTGCCAGCCAGTTTGTGTGGACCTGTTACTTTCTGTTGCAGTGGATTGATGGAAACGTGAGTGTGTATATGTGTTTTTAAATGATGGATTAGATGTGTCTGTGAGGGAATGGCAGAAAAATTTGAATCGCAGTGTCATTAGAAGCTCTGTCCACTTGTTTATTAGCTGTCATGTCAAGTGTATGTTCTTGTATGTCTGTGTGTGTGTGTGTGTGTGTGTGTGTCTGCTTGTGATGGACATGTCAAAAGTCCTGATGTGGAGCCTAGAAGGGTGTTTGGTAGCTCCTGCTGGAGATGAGGTGATATTCACCTGGCGGTGTTGTCTTGGTCTGTCTGTAAGGACTTGGAGATATTGTTAGTGATTGCACACGTGTACACACACACATTCACAGACAAGGATATCATATACTCTGCCTAAAGCCACTATGTGTAAAATTTGTATGTGATTATAACATCTTTCAAATTAATACAAGGCTACTTTTCCATTTGTAGAAAAATGTGACAGAAGGGGGCACAGTTGCAGTGAACTAGTGGCAAATTCGGGTTTTTCTTATGTGTGACAAACAGCGAGAGAACGACAATGGCAGCTCCTGAAGAGGTCACATCAGTCAGTTATATCAGAACAGAAGAGTATATTTCATTGAAGAAGAACAAAGAACGGCAAACACTGATTACATTACTTACCCACAGCCCCATCATCGTTTTGCTTTTTTTATGGACGCTGCAAAAATAGTTTACCGGCAAGGTGATAGTGGAGGACTTGTTGACAACGCAGGGGAAAAAAAGTACCTATTTGGCAATATTTCTGATTGATACCCAATGCTAGTAGTGAATCTGATAACATCAGTGAGGGAAAAGGAGTTGCTTACCTCGCTGAGAAATTGGAGGTGTGCAGCGTGTCTCCTGCCGCACTTCATCGACCAGCTCCTTCTTGTTCCATTACTCCCACAGACTGAATAAAACTAATCCCTGACATATTTAATATTGATCTGCTGTCAATACTGAAAATGATAGAACATTGCATTCCCTATGACCAGCCTACTTATTTGTATTTGAATGTACCTGCTGCTACGATAACCTAATTTCCCATCGGGGAGCAAAATTAATTAAAGCCTGGTGTGCCGGGTAACATTGGTGTTTCACAAGCGAATTAGTTAGTTGAAAAATTGCGTCGAGGTGGCAACCCTTCTCCTGACTGACTTTGGACTAGTTGACTGACTGACTACGATGGTTCGTCCAATCACTGGTCAAATATTTTTTTGAAAGTGCGTACTGACCTTATCAGGACAACTTTAACTTAAAAACCTCAGAGCTTTGCCTTCTCTTAAAATGAGCTTGGGGATGGAAAAAAATCTAATAAAATTAGTGTTATTTCTCTCTTAAGCATATATTTTATCATAGCAGCACAAATTGTGGAATGGCTAACAATTTTGAAAAAAAAAGGTTACGTGGTTGAAATATACACCTGCCTGCGTGCGTACATACACACACACGCACACACACACACAGAGATAAGGAATGTATCGATTTGTCTAACTGTGTGTTCACCTCTGATTAACGCAGCCCTCCTGTTTCATTTGGTAAGTGATCACATATATAAATGTTACACCCCTCCCTTTCTTCCAACCTGTCATCTACAATACACACACACACAAACACACACCACACACACACATTCTTACAGGCATGTAAGTGGAGACCTGCTACGCATATTTCCCCTGTCACTCCTTCATCAGTCTCTACTCCCTGTGCTGATCTACTCTCTAGCATGTGGAGCTCCATTTAGAGTTTAAGGCGTGTGTGCGTCTGTGTTCAGACATGACTGTCCAGGTTGGATGAGGATGAGTGGTCGTTGTTTCTGGTCCTGTCTGTCCCTCTCACGTCACACGCACACAAACACGCATGCACTGGCCCTACACGCATGCACTACTGTCTCACTCTCAGTCTTTCCACAACTGCACGCAATACCACTCTCTGTTTCTGTGTCACTCTTGCAATAAGAGGAAGGAATTGTTGTGTTGGCGTATTGTTGCAGAGAGAACCTACACACTGAAGTGAAAGTGTGCCCTGGCTTCGCTGCTATTGTAACTGCTTCTAAACTATATTTTGTTATTTTATGTTGTGTTGACCAGTGGAAAACCTGGCCGTGAAGTCCATGTTGGGGGACAAAATCAATGTCATTGTAGAGATTATGTTTCTACATTTGATAACAGTTTGCTCTTTCTTTTTGTCCTCCCTCTTTCACCCCTCATTTTCTTGTTTTCCTTTTCCCCATCTCTCCTTCTCCTGCCATATTCTTCTCTCCTCCTCCCCCCTCTCTTGTTGGCTTTCCTCTTGCAGAATGGAGCTGAGTTGGAGTCCCACTGGTAGCTGTCCAGCACAACTGCCTGATCCTAAAAAAACACAGGACCACTTTCCCACGCAAGATCACAACCATAGTCACCTTTTCATTTACTCTGGGATTTTTTAATTTTTCAGTTTCCCCCCCCCCCCACAATGAGAGATCAATTGAAGCAGAAATCACATTTTTTAAAAACAAACAACAGATCAAGTTTGGAGGACTGCAAAACAGATTTTGTTGGTTGTTTTTGTAGAACAAGAACAGGGCAAAATAAAAATAACTGCATTCACACAGTATCTACATCAGAGGAGAAGCAAACAAGCACAGTTTCACTTGCCCGTCGTTTTCTTGCTTTCTTTGTGGTGGTTGTTTTTTGTTGTCGATTGACTGAGACACAGGGGCAGCCCTGCTCTGCTCTGCGGTGCCTTCCTCAGAACTGAGAGAGAAGGGAGGACCAGCCAGCCAGTCCTTACCAAACCAGCCACTTATGGATAAGATACTGAAAAGACAAAAGTGGTTTGTTGGCTGCATTTTTTTTTTGGCATTATTTGTTTTGAAGTGTGAACTTTACTTGCACCTGACTGGCAGCCAATCGACCACACAAGCTACACTGTCCAGTCGAGAAGAGCTTGATGAGTTCTGGGCATGACTGGTGCTCAAAAGGGTCCCAACACTTCATCTACCCATGCTTCCAGCCTGGCAGAAATGCCTCGCAGAGCTCCCTGAAGTCGTCGCTGTCCAAGACCTCCTGGTTAAAGCCTCAAATTCAGGGCCTGAGAGCCCAACACTAGGGGCTACCCACCTGAACACGAGGGGAGTTTATCTGGCAACAAATTTAAGTCTGGCTTCTCCGCACTGTGTCCAAACTAAAACAGAACGTGGTACTGGTGTGCCTGGCTGCGGATAGAAATTACATGGAGACTATTTGAAACTCAAGTGTGATGACTCTTCTTGCACGCCCCTGCTCACTTTCCCTCCTCCTGTCTCTTCAAAGATATTATAAACCAGTTGATTTCTCGCTCTTCCTCTCTGTCTCTCTGTCTCTCTCGCTCTCTCTCTTCTCGCTTCTGTCTTGTCTCTTCATATGACAGAAGAGACTCATTTGCATCGGCAGACGTGTCCAGAATCATAAGCTTTTGAGCCTGCTGTCGTTTCAGAGATAGAAAGATAGAAATTATATATTAAATTCATATATATAGATATATATTTTGATTTGTTTGCTTCATCTTAATTCCCTGCCATGGTATTTGTTGTGTGTGGTCTCTGTAAACAAATATAAACACAAAAAAAGTTGCACACAGTGTTTCCCGCACTGCAGCTTTCCAAAGACAGGGTTTGAGGTGAAAGAATTCCTGCCTCACCTTCTTCTTCTTCCCTTTGTCTTCTCAACACACACACAATCCTGCTTCTGCTACAACTCGCCTTTTCTATCTCAAATATCCTGTGTAAGAAAAAATGCCTTTTTTTTTTTGATTGAAAAAATTCCATCATTTACCTTTTTTAATGTCTTTTTATGTTTTTTGGTATATATGGCTTTTCAGAGTACTGTGGCGGTGGTCCAGATTACAGATGGATAACAAAACGACAAGGGGAGAATGAACTATACCTTGTACAGCAGATTGGGAGAGAGAGGTGGGGTTTTGGTGTTTCACTGTATGAAGTAAAGGAGGGACACTGTAGGACAGTAGAGAATAAGCCCTACACCTAGAGCTGTGTTCACACTGTCACTGAAATTTCCACGACTACCTTCATAGACTTTGCCTCAAAGGCACAGGATGGTTGCTGGGAAAGCCCTTGTTTGACTCTTTGGACTGAACAGGAGTCCCATTTCATTTCTTTCAACCTGAGCACTAAGAAGTGAAGCTTCAGACACAAATATTTGTCAGAAAAAACCTCTTTGAAACACACATACTCATAGACAAAGCGGATACACATACTTTGCTTGTGTATTCTTTTCTGTAGATACGTTTAAAATAGTCTCTAAGTATATACAAACGTGTAATATACACCTTTTTTTTCAGTCGTTTAATGGCAGATTCATCATAATTTCTGAAGTGGCAGTATTGAAAGAGAATAGGCCTAACAGAGTTTGCTGGCTGATTAATGTTCTTGTGGTACACTTGCTCTTGGTGCCATATGACAAATAGGTACTTGAATGTGTAGTTCTTTTGCAGTTGTTTTTGATGGGATGATTGATTTTTCTTTGTTTGTGGTGGAGGTAGTGGGAGGGGTGGGGATCTCTAATAGTTGTGCATGTTTTGTGATTGAGGGAGGAGTGTATTTTGTGTGTGAGTGGGAGGTGTACTGGGTCGATGGGGATAATGCGGGCTAGTTCAGTGTGGTGGAATGCAATGTTAAAGAAGAAAGGTGTGAAAGCTGATGACAAAAAGCAACATAATGAAAAGAAGAACGCATAGCAGGATGTCATTTTTCGTTCAATAACTTGCCATTTGTTGTTTTAAAGGGTAAGTTCTCCCAAAAAGTGATGATTCAGTCATCATCTGCTCAGCCTCACACCGATGGAAAGTCGGGCAAAGTTGCGTAGTCCACAAAACATTTCTAGAGCGTCACAGCAAAACAGTGTTGCAGCATTCTCTTAAACAACTGAAGTAGATGGGGACTTGTTTTAAAACATAAAAAGAGGTAAGAATGCAAACGCAGAAATATTTATTCCAATTAACTTTTTTTTTTCTCCAAAAATACCTAGTGCACCTTTTAAAAATTGGTGTAAATCAGCTTCTTGAGACTTACATTACACCTGACGAGCTGTATGGAGCCATTTTATGTTTTCCGTTGTCCGTTTTATAGTCCCCATCTGATTCAGTTGTTTAGGAGAATGTTTTGCATTCTACAAAACTGACAACCAACACTCAAGAAATGGTTTGTGGACTACAAAAACTTTATTCGACTTTCCATCAGCATGGGGATGAGTAGATAACGACTGATTTTTCATTTTTGAGTGAACATATCCTTTAAGACTGAAAGTGATGATTTCACTGCATCTGTGTTGATATTGTTCCTGAAATGTAATTGTTCCCACATGTGGACCGGCTTTTTAACATTGCACTGTTTCACCACACTGAACATAGTCCTCAGTTTGGGTTTATGTTTAAGCTATATCAGACACTGGGCTAGGAGAGGAATTAAGGGAGGGAAGGAGGGAGAAACATTTATTTTTCTGAATGTAATTTTCATTATTCACACTGATTCCACTGCATGGACTGAAGACAAGCAGCACTGCAGCATCACATTCTCTCCTCATCAGTCATTTAATGACTAAACAAGCTCTCTCTGGCTCCCTTTTTGTTTGGAAAAAAAAAAAAAAAAAGTACTTGATCATTGTTCTTGTTGTGAAATCTAATCTGATGACGCACGTGGGAAAGATGTCTAATTTTTCGAAGGGGACTTTGAAAGTGTTGTGATGCCCGAATGATTTGACCCAGACTTGTTGCTTTGATTTAAGGATATGTTCAGTAAAGATCATTTTACAAAGCATATTGTGTCCCGAACTTGTAAAGTTATTCTAGGCTGGGTTGAGGCGATGTGACTGCGAGGACGCCAGAAGGCAGACGAGGAGTTGGAAACCATGAAAAAACAGCAAAATGACATTCCTCCTTTGGGTTTTTTAAGAATGCAGATGAACCCTTGTACACTTTGTCTCCTCCTTCTGTCTTCCCTGGTCACTCTTTATACTACTAGAATTGACAGATGTATGATGGCAACGATTAATTCCGAACTTGTTTTTATTTATTCCTGTGCTTTGTAGCTCTTCTAAAAATGCTGTATTTTGAAGACAGAATGAGGTAATGATAAACTGGTGTGCATTTGAGAGTAATATTTGGCCCATTCAACGTCACCTTTGATAAAGAAGGGAGGCGAGGTTTATGAAACACCCAGGGTATTCACCATTCCTTCTTCCTGTACTAATTTCCCAGTATGCTATTGTGATGTTACCGACCATACAGTGAACATAAACATCAATTAAAGATGGATTTAAGTTTAAACACTTTAAACCGCTGTGCTCCATTCTTTTAGTGCCTACTTGAAATGTCTGCTTGTGTGTTTTTGAAAGCATTCACGAGAACGGAGAGTTTGTGCATTTTGTTGGTGCACATTGTTCTGTGCCAGGTTGTACAAAATACAGTCACCATGTAGATCAGGAAAGAAAGCACAAGTCTACCAATAAGTGATTGAACTGGGCTAACGGTTTATAGTAAGCTCCTTGTAATAAGTCTGATAATAACGGGTAATAAGACCCTTATAAGCGCTTATTAGATGCTTATTAACGTGTTAATAAGAATAAAGATGTTACTAGCATCATAAACACATTAAGAATTTATTGAGTAGCTAACCTCAGACAGGCCTTTAAAAAAGTAAATGTATGTAGGTAAAAGTATGTATTGATCGTTACTGTCAAACATTTAAATACCATTTATTAAGCAATTGTAAAGGTTGCAACTTTATAATGGTCATCTAAACAATGTTTATTGAACAACACAGCATTTATTAACCATTTACTAAGAATTATAAACATCAGTCGCAACTTTACAACAAACGCTTGCTTAATAAATGGTTTATAAAGCCTTTAAATGTTGATAGTTAATGATTTACTATAGTTTGATTACCTAAACATCTACCATTTATTAATGATGGTTAATATAAAGTGTTACCTGAGCGGCTGCTTCATCGCTGTGGTTCTTTGATCCCTTACACCACAGTTATATATCACTATCTCTACTCTCTGACGCATAACATGATGTGAACATAACGTTTTGTTCAGATATAAATATTGGTCCTTGAAATGTCGTCCAAAACCTGGATTTAAACATTGTTGATGTGTAGCGCAGACTGAGTAGATGAACGGTAAATGTCCCAGCTAGTGATGGAAAGTAATGTTCACTCGAGTACTGTACTTGAGTATAGGAATCAGGCAATACATATTTTGGAGATGCAGAGATTTTTTCAGTCAGGAAAACTGTCACATGTATGAGATTCTCAACGTTCAGTCAAAACAGCCCAGAACATGAGTAAGTAACACTGTTTGACTATAAAGTGTCTGAAAACACCCCAAAGTTAATAATTTATTGTAAACTTGGTACTTTAGTACACCTTGGTACCATTTGCAAACTTGCTGATCACTGAATATTCACACACACACACACACACACTACATCTTGACCTTACCGTGGCCGTCATTTTTCTGCAACTTTACTTTATACTGACATTTTGGAGACAGATATTGTACTTTTACTCCACTACATTTAGATTGCATGCTGCATCAGAGCAAAAGTAGTGCATTTTTAAATAAATGTGTTTTATCGGCAAGCAGAAAAAGGCTTAATATTGAATCCGATAATTGGTCTAGCCGATTATCGGTCGCCCAAAAGTAGGCTATACAGTAAATACTGTACATACTGTACATACATACAAAAATATGTATAATTTTACTTTGACTTTCGATTACTCAAGTTCATTTAATATCAGATACAATACAGATACTGAAAAATAACTTTTGGGTACTAATACTGACAATGAGTAGTTTATTTTCTTCTATGTACATTTTGGTGAGAAACCTTAAAGTAGGCCTGCTTGTAGCCATGTTATGTTTTGAATAAACCATTTGCATGATGAGTATTTTCATACTTTTATTGAAGCTAGTAAAGGGCATGAAAACTTCCCCCAGCCAACACTGGAACAAGAAATGTTAATCCCTCACCATTACACTTCATCCAACTCTAGTTTCCCACATTCCTCAGGTGGCACTGTGTGTGTGTGTGTGTGTGTGTGTGTGTGAGAGAGTGAGAGAGAGACAGAGAAATAGAGAAAAGTGGAGTGAGTTTGTGTGTGTGTGTGTGAGAGAGAGATAGATAAAAGAGGTGTGTGTGTGTGTGTGTGTGTGTGTGTACTCTGACCCCGTAAAAGCAGATAAAAGAGTCCTCGAGTCAGCCGGTGCGTCTTAATAAGTTAATAAGAGTTGAACCAGCACGGTGTGTTGTCAGCTTTCCCTCTCTAGGCATCTGAATCAGGTGAGTGTGTTTAGAGCAGGACTGGTATCATGGAGCTGGGTGAGTGCACCAGAAACCCTGGCTATCAGGATGCGGACAGCAGCGTGTCGGCGTCGGACACCAACACCACCGTCCCCGCGGAGGACTGCACCGCGGTGAAGCTGGAGCAGGACCCGGCGGCGGAGGAGTACATGCAGTTCAAGCCGCACGCCGGGATGCCCAAAGAGGTGCTGCTGCTGTACTCCTCCCAGGCCCGCTACCGAGTGACCCGGGAGATCCTGTTCTGGATGACGGTGGCCTGCACCCTGGCCCTGCTGGGTGCCACCATCGCGGTGATCGCGCTGTCGCCGCGGTGCCTGAGCTGGTGGCAGACCACCCCGGTGTACCAGGTCTACCCCCGGTCCTTCAGGGACTCCGACGGAGACGGGGTGGGAGACCTCAAAGGTAAGATGCACTGAACCTGATGCATGTTAATAAACTTAAACATCCACATGTCCTGGACAACACGCTAATCCGTGGCATGTGACTGGGCCCTGTTCAGTTCTGGGTCCCCTATTCAGCCCAGCAGCTACTGTGAGGGACTCTGACTGACTTGAGTCGACTCATGTCACAGTTATGATGACCTGCAACTTGATTTTTTTTCTTCTTCAGAAAATAAGTGACTTGATACTTGATTTGGACTTGAATGACTTGTCTGAGTTCATTTTATGTTTGAAGTTTAACCTTTTAACTTTTATTTTAAGTCTGGCTGTGAGTGTTTGACGCGGGGAGGGAATATTTTTTAATTTAAGAAGAAATTAAGAAATAAATAAGCTTTTATGAAGTCATTTGTCTTTTGTTTGATTACATATATTTCACTGAATATCAGTAATTACACACAAATTCAGTTCACTGTCATGCTGTTGTAAAATGTTAGATAAACCGGACAATAAAATCATTACCTGACAGGTACCAATACCTTGTGTAAAGGCCAGAAACTGCGGGCGAGACTGCAAGATCTTAGGGGTCAAAGTGACTTGACTTGCCTGAGAAAAAATGACACGGGACTTAAACGAGACTTGGACCAAATGACTTGAGTCATGTCTGATAAGGCCCATAATAAACTCTAAATCATTAAGCTTGCTGTTTAGTAGCTCTGAAGAGTCTTCCACTTCAGATTAAAAGTAAAAACACATAATATATCTAGTGCTTTATTTCTAATAAGTTGTTCTTTATCAAGGGTTTAGAACCAAATAATGTCTTTAATCATGTCTAATAAGTCATTTACTAACAGAAATGTGACTCGAATCACTTAGTCCAAGTCTCCAAGTCCATTCAAGTCAGGTTTTGTCCAGTCAAGTCAAGTCCTTAGTTAGGGCAAGTTAAAAAACACTACCAAAAAAACACTGTATAATACATGTTAATTGTTGACAGAATCAGTATTAATCATCTTTGTCTTCTGGCTTCTCATTGTGACAAAGTCCTGAATTCATCACTGTTGTGTCTCTGATGTGGCAGGAATTCAGGAGATGCTGGATCACTTCCAGTATCTGAACATCAAGGCAGTGTGGATCAGTCCTTTCTACCGCTCTCCTATGAAGGACTTCGGTTATGATGTGGAAGATTTCCGGGACATCGACCCGCTCTTTGGAACCATGAAGGACTTTGAAGAGCTCCTGGCTGAAATGCACAACAAAGGTCTGAACCTTTCATGTTGGGAGATGTGATGGTGGATCAACATGTGTTCTCTTTTCGGGGAAAGAAGGGTTGACTTACACTTATCTCTCTCTGCTTCCACCAGGTTTGAAGCTGATCATGGATTTCATTCCCAATCACACCAGCGACCGACACCGCTGGTTCAACTTGAGTCGGACTAGAGACCCTCACTACGAGGATTACTATGTCTGGGCTGACTGCAATGCAACTTCTCCAAAGCCCAATAACTGGGTTGGTACTTACATTATCTTGGTCTTTGTGCACATATTAACTGAACCTTCACAGATGATTTACACCTCCTAATCCTCTGCATCTCCTCTGTTTCTCTGCTCTTTCCTCTCAGGTGAGTATTTTTGGGAACTCATCGTGGACTTACGATGAAGTTAGAGGACAATGCTACCTACACCAGTTCCTCAAGGAGCAACCTGACTTGAACTTCAGGAACCCACATGTCCGCCAAGAGATCGTTGTAAGATTACACAACCGTACACATGCTCTTATTTACATGCTCTAAGATTTAAAAGTCTGTGTTTTTCGGTGACTCGCTTGTCGTTTTGCATCTTTTGGATGATTTTTTCGCAAGGCGAAAGATTGAGGGGCTCTCGTGCAAGTTTAACATTGTCACTGCCAAGATTGTAGTGATTCAAAGCTAGCTGAACATAGACAAAGTTCCTGTTGAATATTCGTTATTTTATTTCAGGATCTTATTCATTTCTGGCTGGAGAAAGGAGTGGATGGTTTCCGGATGGATGCGGTGAAGCACATCCTGGAGGCTGAACACTTGAGGGATGAACCACAGGTGGACCCCAACAAACCACCAGTGAGTGTAACCTCTTTGCACCTCGTAACATCTAACCTCACTTGGCACCATTGTTCATCTCTAACAAGCACTGGCTGTGACAGGAGAGGCAGCAAATATCTGCTGGCTTAGATCTAGCAGCTGTTTGTCCTCACATTAACCCGACACAGCCACCAAAGATGGTAAGGTCTGTCTGATCCGCTGGTTGAAATGGATCCATATCAAATGGCAGAGTGAGAGAGCGACACTCTAAATACATTTACAGTCATGTAAGGCCTCAGGCTTCAGATCTAATCAAATGTAATATCGGTGATTGACATCTGAGGGTGCTGTGGAAGAATTTTTGAATCCTGTCCACGAGTTCCCGCCGGAGGTCACTGGGGAAATGATTATGGGTGATACTTTGGAGCTCAGTTGAACTAGCATAGGTAACTGCCACACCGACAATTTGTAATGAACGTCATTTTTAAAAACAAAAAAAACTCTTCTCTGCTGTCTGCCTGTGCCAGAGTTTGACACACTCAGAGGGATGTCATGGTGCACTCAGGTACACGTCTTCAGTGTTTATTTACCTCCTAATACTGGTATAAGCATCAGACCCAAATATCAACTATCAGTCGGGCTCTATTTCAAACTACATAGAGAATAACTTTTCTGACTGCTGTGCTGTGCTCTCACCAAGTTGCAGCTTTTCTCTGAGATCAAAGTTCAGTTTAGTTAACAATCTCTGAACATACAGTTCTAATTTTATTTAATTATACGCGTGACATCTCAGAGTCCAGATCGTTACGATCTGAGGCATAAAAGCAGCACCGTGGGCAGAAAATAAACATAATCAACAGCTGAGTGGGAGGGTTCTCACTATACATGATGTATCAGTCATCATTTTGCTTAAATGTCATGCTCATCTAGTGTCCTTCTGGAGAAAATATACTCTTCTTGGAACCGAAGGGTTCATGATTCATGCAGAGTTAAGCTCACTGAGAAAGAGTTTTTGTTCCATAGCGGCTGAAGTTATTTCTCACTGAAGGCAGATTAGCAGAAAAGAGGCATATTTTGGTGGATTAGCAGATCACTGGGATTTACTTACCGCTGCAGAATAACTATAGCACTGAGACTGACTTGTCTACTTAGTGTTGACTGAGAGATGTAGTCAATGCTGCAGCAGTACACACAAATCTATGGACTACTCAAACATAATTGTAAAACTGTGCTTTATGGCGACAAAACAACACTATTTAGCTACATTGAAGATTTCCAAGTATTTACGAAAGTAGAGCCACAGTTTTGCTCTTTAAGAGTCACAGCTGTGTGTTTTTGCTGAGATTCTTACCACAACCTTGAAAATGATTCAACCAACCATAAATGAGTAACTCTGTGTCATCATTATAGCTTTAGTGTTTGTTGTAATAGCAAATACAGACCGTCTTTGTGCTTTACTGGCTGTTGGCAGGGTTGCTTGCTCATGCTGCAGGTCTGCTCGGTGGTTAGCGCCGTGAATAGATTGATGACCTGGTCCTGTCCCTGTGTTTAAGTTCAGTGGTTAGTTTTCAGGAGCATTACATCACCGTCCCTGGACAGGGCTTTCAGGAGTGAAGCAGGTCCCAGAATGATTCCCTAAAATAGTTAAATTTTTGGGTATAACTTAAACAGACTTATTTATCTGCCTGTGTCTCTTTTCCCCCTATTCGGTCTTCTTCTTCCCTACTTTTATTACAACTAATTATGTCCCAATGAACATTCCTTACACACAGCAGCAGTCCTTGATCACTGAACCCACTCTCTTCTCTCTATGTATCTAGTTTCTACTTTTTATCCAACTACCTGGCCTGTGACTGGACCCCTGCTTTGGCTGACAAAGGAGCACATTTACACCCAAACTCTCCCAACTCCCAGTGGGCAGAGGAAACTACAGAACATCTCTCTGAATCCACTGTAGTTGATGATCTCAATGTGGCCTTAGTACCCCACCTTAACCAAGAGCAAATCCTGACTCCAACACTTAGGCTACTCACCCAATAGGCCAGAAATCCAGTAATGACCACATCCCCTCATGTTTCTTTGTATTCATCACACTCCAGGAGGCTATTACTACAGAGTGGGACCTCTACCATGACTACACTACCAGTCAGCTGGGCTTGCATGACATGCTGAGGGACTGGAGGGCTGAGATGGACACCTACAGCCGTGAGCCCGGCAGATACAGGTACAAGAGCGATAACAATAGACTTATGTTATTATGTTAAGTTGGGACCTGTAATGCTCCTTTGCTACTACATACGACGATGATGCTACAAGCATTACATAATTCATTATTCTTAATTTGTCACCTAGCCAACATAACTGTCTTTTACTACCGTCTGATATGTTGATAATAAAGTTCACTTGACATAAGATAAGATTCAAGATAATAAGATAAGCAGAGTTTACAAGTATGAAACTTGCATGCCGAGTGTAGAATGTTGACAGTTTATACACTGATCAGTGTTCATGTTATTTTACCTAACAAGTCAATTTTTTCACTCCAGGTTCATGGTGACGGAGTCATATGATTACCACGAGGTGGACAAGACCATGATGTACTACAGCACCCCACTGGTTAAAGAAAGTGACTTCCCCTTTAACTTCTACCTGCTGGACCTACCCCAGAACACCAGTGGCTTGTGGGCTCAACATCTGGTCCACCTGTGGATGGGCAACATGCCCAAGGGACAATGGGCGAACTGGGTGGTGAGTCACCACAGTCACATTTACATATTAGTCTCTTGGCTCCATTTTAAACAAGGCTGCCATACAGGGATAGCAACAAATAATCTGCCTTCTAAAGACATTTATGCCCTTTAGCCTCATCTTTTGGTCTGCTTCATAATGGCAAGAACCACAAGATCAAATCAGGATGAGAGGTATCGATTAAGCTGTCGATTATTTTCTCGGTTATACAAGTAGTTGTTTTGTCCACAAACCAAATATAGCCAGTATACTGTCACAGAGGAGTAAAGAAACAGGAAATATTCACATTTAAGAATCTGGAATCAGATAATTAGAATTTTTTCTTTAAAAAATGATTTCAACCAATTAATCATCTATCAAAAGAGTTGGCAATTACTTATCAAGGTCTTTTATCATCATAACTTTAGACTGCTGGGTCAGTTCCAATATACTGTCATGTAAGATGGTGTTTCTCTTCCAAGTTTTATAACAACAGGATGTTTTATTACACAGGGTGTAAATTGCTCAACACGCTAAATATTAAAAGATGATAGTAGTATCACAAAAACAGAGACACTATTAAATCAAGTTTATGATTATGAAAATAGCCCTCTGTGATAAGGTGGAAGTAAATGGTAACTGATTAGGTGAACAGAATGACATTTTGATGCAATGTTATTCCAACGTGATCACCAAATGTATAACTAAGAAAACAAAGATGTGCCTACCAATGGATTATTGTTTCCTTGGTCACAGAGTAGTGTCTATGAGCTACACTGGCCTGCCCCTCTCAGAGCACACCAGTACAAAGGCTAAATTGCAAGATAGTGTACACTGCTATGATTGTTTCAGTGTCATTTACTCCTCCGAAGCCCACAATGTCGCTCCATCTCAGCCGGTCTCTGGCCTCTCTCTCACGTTATCTTTATCCATCACCTTTTAGCTTCAGCCTTCTCTCCCATGATCCAAACCCATCTGTTACACCCTGCCATCTTCATCACGACTTATCTCACTCACCTCTCCACCCTCTCCCGTACTTCTCTTACCACCACTGTTATCAGGTTGGGAACCATGACAGGCCTCGAATTGCCTCCAGTGCTGGACAAACCTATATCCGTGTCATCAACATGCTGCTGCTGACCCTTCCAGGCACGCCCACCACTTACTATGGCGAGGAGATCGGCATGGAAAACATCAATATTACAGACAGTCAGATACAGGATCCTGCTGGCAAATACAACAAAGTCAGTACTGTGTAAACACTGAAAAACACTTAAATACTCGCTCTAACATCTCTGCCAAGCGTAGTTTGTGCACAAAAAATGGCCCGTTTTTATATACAGCTTGGAAAAGGGCATTGAAATTACTCTTTGTAATACAATTTCTATAAAAACTGAACAATTTAACATTCATACAGGTAGGATTTATTGCAGATTTGTTGTATTATAGACTGCTTTTGCGAGTGTATGTACATTCAAGTGTGTCCACATACATTCATTGTCAGAAGAAGTGCCAAAATGATTGATGATGATGATGTCCTTTCACTACAGAGTCTCAGTCGAGACCCTCAGCGGTCTCCGATGCAGTGGAGTGGTGACATGAACGCAGGCTTTAACAACAACACCAACATCACGTGGTTGCCTGTACACCCCGACTACAGAAGCATCAATGTGGAGGTAGAGAACTCCTGAGCACTGAGCACAAACATCTGACCAGAGCTTGCTCAAGTTGATCATATTTCACATCATGTATCCCTTCATCAATCTTTCTCTTCTAGGTCCAGAAGGAAGATGAAGGTTCTGTCCTGGCTCAGTACCGCTTCCTGAACACTCTGCGTCAGTCAGAGCTCCCCCTTCAGCGTGGCTGGTTCTGCTACGTTCACGCTGATGCAAGTGTCTTTTCATACCTCAGAGAGCTGGATGGGCTTGACCAAGCTTTCCTCATTGTGCTCAACTTTGGTAAAGAATCTGTCATCACAGATCTTTCATCTGTTCTTGAGTTACCAGACCAGTTGACGGTGCTGATGAGCACGAACAGAGTCAACAATGGCAAGGTCTTAAAAAAGTCTCAGATTCTGACAGAGGCGGGTGAGGGTTTGGTGATACGGTACTCCACAGGTACTCGGTTTAATCCCAACCACCCCGAAAAGTGCTACATCGCTGAGAAGGCCTGCTATTTGAAGGTTTTAGACATACTCTATAAATGCTAATTAGAATGGACACTGGTATTCATTCCATTTTCACAGCAATTTTTGTCTTCGCTGTAAAGGATTTATGTCTTAATAAAGATTGCAGATACATTAACTGTTAAAGTTGTCTCTTCCACTGGTATTCTTGAAGATTTCAGACACCATTGTGTCATCCTAGTTGTTCTGGCTGTAATTGTAGATGTTTGAGTCATAGTCCTTTGATTCCAGACTACCTTACTATCTCTTCCTTCTTCTTCGTGGCGGCTGAGGAGGGTCCAGGCCCAGCTCCGTGTATAGAAATGATAGCTTGAGCGCTTCCTGTGTTTGGGAGAAAAGGTACAGGACAGATTTCGCAGTCTTTACTTATCAACTCAAGTGACTCAATACATGTTAGTGTTCTCAATGTGAGGAGAGGGCTAGGCTTTTTTTTTTTTTTTTTTACTAATTTACTAGTTACTCACTAATTTGCTTTATATGATAAAGAATTTGGAAGCACGCATTTAAAAAGGTCAACCTAAAAGAAAGTGCATTACCTCCTCAAGCATCATCTCAAAGTCCTCTGGTCCGAGGTGATTTGCTCCGGATTGGATATTCAGGACTATGTTTGGTGCTGGTTCGCATTCTAAAACAAAGACAGAGGGACAGAGGTCAAAGGCAGAATGGGGAAAAAGACGATGTTTTATGTTAAAAACTTCCTTGCAGACATTAATCTTATCTTACTGTATGCCCACTTTCTCTACTCCCCTTATATCTGTGTCCAGTTGCCTCAAATCCTCTCTCTCTCTCTCTCTCTCTCCTGACTCTCTCTTTATTCTGCTTTCATTCATGCGTGCTCCCATCTGATATTGCCCTCTCTCCTCTCAAACCCGTCCATATTATCCCCCCTCCCGGTCTCTGTGGTACGGGCTGTTTCACAAGTGCGGTCTTGACCTTGACAGCTCCCAGTATGTGGCGTCTAATCTCTTGCTCTGATACACTATCTCTTTACCATGCTAATGGGCCTGCATGTGTCTATGCCATCAGCACTTTATCAAAGACTCCGGAGAACAGAGAGAGACAGATTAGGGAGACATATACACACACACACACACACACACACACACACACACACACACACACACACACACACACACACACACACACACACACACACACACACACACACACACACACACACACACACACACACACACACACTCAGCTGCCTGGTTTATGTGTGTATGAACAACAGAAAAGTGAGAGAGGGGGAAAGAGAGAGATAAAGTGTGATTTGGAACAAGAGTGGAGGCAGTGCTAGAGAGAGAGAGAGAGAGAGAGAGAGAGAGAGAGAGAGAGAGTGAGGTATAAAGAGGAGTACCACCAATGTGGCGAAGGCAGATTATAAGTGAGAGGGAGAAAGAGCCTATCTAGGGGGAAATGACAGCAATTAGCTGACTCACACACACGCGCGCGCACACACACACACACACACGCTATACTACAAGGTGACCTATGCTATACTTTGATTACAAACTTCAAATCCTGTTCACTGTTTCCCCAGACGGACAGCCGTATGTCTGTTATGGCTGCCTCTCCGGACATTCACACTGACACCACTACTGGGAGCTGACCCCGAACTTTTAAAACCTATTATGATGCAGAAATCACACCTCAAAGAATGTGGAACAAGTGGAAAACCAATGCATGTTTACAAAATAGTAGGGATGCATGATAAATAAATAAAGCTGATAATATGAAGCCAAACTGCTTTCATTAACTTGACAAGTGCAGCATTTATCTGATCGGTATTGACAATTAGAAGCTGGTGATCATCAATTATCGTATCGGCTGAAAAGCATCCATACCGTCTATCCCTACACAATAGTATGCCTGGCTGCACACATGTGCATCTACATGCAATACAACAAATGACTGCTGTGATATAATATATGAGAGTGTACGTGTGTGCACATACCTGACTTTGGCTTCATGGTGAAGTGTATATTAATGGCTTTCTTTAACTTCTCCTCGTATTTGAGGACACCTGACAGAGGAACCCTGGCATCATCGCTGTAGGCTGTCAGCAGGATCGATGGGTAGCACTAGCTCACACACACACACACACACACACACACACACACACACACACACACACACACACACACACAAAGATGGTTAACCGATTGAAGCTTTCATTAATGTGCTGAACAAAAGTTTTTAAATATTAATGGTCCTCTGTGTCCCCTAAATAAATATTTCATGGCTTTTGGTTCATTTTTCAGGTATAATTTAGCTCTCAGTGGGACATGGGGCTAAATAAGTATTACTTGTGGTCCTGTGCTTGACAGATGACGACTTACTTGTTTTCAGAAAGAGCCTGAAAGCCACTACTAGGCCCAGTGCAATTCAAACACTGGCTCTGGACCAAACTGTGGGCAACGGGAATTTGAAATGGGTTTTCAACATAATCTGAATTAACTGTGTGTTACCTACCAGAGCAGGGCGAATTACATTGCAGGCAAACTTCAGGATTTAAACTACGACTCATAATAAAATCTAAATGCCTGGAAAATCGCATACTAAAATGCATCCGTCATTCAAGTAAAATGGAGACATTTAAAATAGTCAGCAAACTTAGAAAACTGGACAAATAACTGCAGCTACGTTTTTCTTTTTAATGGTCTTCCTTCTCCATACCTGAGGAGTAATGTTGTGAAGGGGACAGTAGGAGGAGATGGTGAGTCTGTGTTTTGGGTTTCCTACTGGGTCCCCCCATTCTTCTCTATCCTCCAAAGTTAGAGGCAGGCTGGGATCTTCCATAGTTCCCAACACATCCAGGAAAGGAGCCTGAACACACAAAAAAAGAGGTGGCTTTGGATGTTAGTGTGTGCATATTCTAAGGCATTTTTTTTTTAATGGTGAGGCGGTGTGATGTCATGTGTAAAGACTGTCCTTCAATCTCTAACTAACCCTTACATATTGGCTTGCTCTGTTAAAGGTTTCTGGGGGAAGACACAGAGTCAATAATACCCTTATTCTTTAGATACAGAATAACAATAAAAGCTACACACTCAAGCACATCGACACACATCTCCAGTAAAAACATCTTACCTGCAGTGTGACAGCCCGCATCATGTCTGGGTGTCTGTTGCACAGCGCTCCTACTGGCACAGCCCCAGCACTGCAGGCTGTAAGGGCAGCGAGTGAAGGAGAGGAGACTCCTAAAGAGAAAAGGTGATGGAGACATGCTTCAAGGTCCTCCACTCCTCTGTGCTTCCCCTCCACACGAGCTTGTCTTTGCCAGGACAGACCCAGCTCTCCTCCACCTCTAGGAGTAAAGGGGTAAAAATACAGATCACACAAGTCTACACACAAGTAAAATACATTTTCCAGCCATTTCCAGCTCCACAACATCAACTTGACTTGATATGATACCTGATGTGGCAGTAGGCCAGAGCCCAGCCTTGCTCCAGCAGCAGCCTTTTCTCTGGGCAGAACTCCATGCTGAGATCTCTGCCATAAGCTCCGTAGACATGGACCAGCAGTGGCGCCTGTCTCAAACCCTCCACAGGCACTGTATGAAACAGTGTCACTGGCACCAAGGTACCATCCTACAAAGAGAGAGAGAGAGAAACTGGTCTGAATGGGTATATGTTACTAAGTATTAAATAATATTTAAACAAGTCTCTTTTAATCATCATCAGTTGCCCTTCTATGTGTTAGGTGTACATGTTTAGACGTATGAAGAAATGCATGACAGATGTGTTTGCTACTGAGGACTTCTGTCTCTGGTGGCTAGTTGCCAAAAGAGCTTTATATCAGTGGACACTTGAGTCTGAATACAAAATGCTTCTTTCCCTGCTGTTACTGTTTCAGTGTGGTTGCGTGCGTCTTATATTTCAAGTGTTCTCACTTGGCTGCAGGCCTCCAAGCGTGTGGTGGTATAATTGCCCTGGTTCTCTGGGGAGGACCTTTCTTGAGTGTCTGATAAAAGTAGCCCATCCTCGGGGTGTAGACAGAAGGACACTGGCAAGTGTACTGGAGATGAGATCAAGAACTTGAACACACTGCTTTGGTCTGCCATGTCTGGTTTCTTGGTTTGGATGGCACAAGCCCAGGACGGGAGCTTAGAAGTGTAGAAATTTAAGGGGGATGAGAGATTAATACATAAAAACAAGATCTGTATGTATTTATACAGGAAAATAAAGAGTATCTATCTGAAAATATAAAACAACTTAACAGGTAAACAAGACAAAGAGAGAACCAAGTTACATGACAAATAGTGAGCAGGCCAGAAAGGTAACAAGACATGCAAAAAGTGAAAAAGTAAAGTGAGTCAGTTCTGTCACACTGACTTGTACAGTGTATGCTTCCTCGGGATGGGTCAGTGGGACCACGATCAGGGAGAGTTCGCCGACTGGTGTTCTTGCAACCAACACACAGTGGTCTCCGACCACGTCCATGTCTTTGATTGCAGTGCCAGGGCCCGGGGCTAACAAGGGCACCCAGGAAGCCATGGATGGCTCTGAGAGAGGGGCCTGAACTACCTAGTAAGCATACAGAAAGATGAACTCCTCATCTCAGAAAAAAACAAACATTTTATAACATTAAAAGATTATATATTTATCTGCATATGTTTCTTTTCCCAAACATAATAATCTGTCAGGTACCACAGCAGAATAAAGTTGTTAATAGGGACCAACTCCTTCAGTCTAAACAGATATTCTGTATGGACATGTCTGTACCTGTGAATGTATGCAACCTATGAACAGAGTTTACCTATGTACAAACTCTACCTGATATTCCTGTCCAGGCCCTGTATTAGCCAGTATGATCAGCCACCTTCTCCAGTGCTCCACGTGGTACAGGAGGTCTGGCTGGCATGGCTGAACCAGGAAAGGCTCGAGATTGGATGTTGTTGTACCAATAAGCAGCACCTCTGAACTGGTCCTGCTGCTGCAGTTGATGCTCAGTATCTGTCGGTCTCTGGAAAGGGACACCTCTACAAACACGCTGGGGAGATGTCGTGTATGGGTTAGAGATGGTGTGGAAGCAGAGACAGTTTACAGATACCACATTAGTCACACTCACTCAGGATGCGTTTCCTCGTACACAGAGCTGATCCTGCTTCCACAAGAGGTTAGGTTTAGACGAAACACTCTGCTACAGCGCAGATCCTCCAGAGTTGTGTAAAACAGGACGTTGTCTGTGGCCCACTCTTCACACATGCAGACATAGACAGACAAAATATTATTTCATTTTAGCCAGTGCACTACTACTGAAATACTGAAGTGGAAACTATTTAAAATGTACCAAAGCTGAAGACTTTATCATGTGTGAATATGACGTGTGGAGGATCCAGAGGAGGGGAGTTTCCAAGCCTCACAACCACACACCTGCATTATCACAGGACAATCATCCATTTATTCAATCAGTTACTGTTACAGTTTTTTCAACAATCAAAGAAAAAAACCCGCAAAAAACAAATAAAGCACCTCAGCTCTTCTCTGTGATTAGTTTTTAGTGTGGCAGCAAGATGCTTTTCCTGTGGGGAAAGACGTATTCTCTGAACAGTCCACCTCTGACACCTCTGTTTCCTCTCTTCATTATCAAGTCCCGGATTCTCCTTCTGTTCAGGGACTTGTCCTAGATTTAGCACCTGCTCTGGTTCCAGCTCACCTACAAATGGGGAGTGAAAACTGAGTCATTCACAAAAGGGGAAAGCCACTGTCCCAAATAAAAGATCACATAAAGTGTTACAGATGTACAGTAGATGTGAAATAGGATTACATAAGAAAGGGGTACTTAAATTTAACTTCTGTAATTTCCTGTTTGTTTCCTTGTTTTTAATTAAATGTCTGCTGATTAATTTCAGTCTTTAGAATGTAATATCATCACAGGTCTCTGTTCCCAACTGTCTGGCTTTCTGGAGTTGTTGACATTAGCAGTCAAGCTACATTCATGTTATCGGCTTACTCTGTCTCTTGTCCATTCTGTAGATGCCGTCACCTTCAATGAAGTAAACGTGGTGAAGTCCACAGACCTGTGTCAAGAGAAATCACACTGAAATGTGAATTCATATTTTGGACAAATGAAGTTAGAAATTGCTGGTGAGTCTTCCAAACATGACTCATTTATTTTTTGTAATTCAAATGTTTTCTCCACCAGCCCCACCAAGGTTATATTCAAAACTATAATCAAATGGTTCAAACACAAGAAGCTGAAGGCCGGCCTTACCACTGAGTGATCAGGTATGTTGGAGAACCGGCGGTATGTTGCCTTCAGTCTCCTGGTAAAATACTTCTGCAAGTCCTTGTACCTCTCAAGTCCAGTGTTTAGATGATCCACTGATGATTCCGAAGTGTCCTGAAATAAAACAACTTTATGAAATACTTTATAATACTTCTTCTCTATCCCTACAGTCAGAAAAGCAATTGGAAAAAGAGCTTTAATGTTTAAGGCTCCTTCAGACGCATCAGCAAAACCACATCGAGGTTAGGTAGGTTAAAGATCTCTATGCAGTGTGTCTTTAAACATAAGTACAGTGCAGTAAAATTATGTATGGCTGTTTTGTGTATGTGTATAGTGTTCATTTTTTAGGTTGTAGGATAGAGTTTACATTAGTTGTCTTCACCTTATTACAAATTGTAACTTTAATGACTTAGCGTTAATTTGATGATGAATAATTCTGTGTTACAGGTGTTTGCGTGTCCCTTCCTTGCCAGTGCAGTGAACCACATCCAACCAGGCTCAATTTCAGACCTGTGGCCTTATCTGTGGCTCCGTACAAGACTAGTTTTGTCAGCATGGCGAAGAGACACCGTTCTGAATAATGGATGACTTGGCGTTATCGACTAGGTATCTTAACAGTCAGTAATCTCACACCGAGCCTAAGGTGAGTAAAAACAGCATCATTAGCGTTAACTGAACACCCTTACCGAGGTGTAGCACCGGTGGACTGACAAGGACAGCCATGTTGTCCGCTTGCACACGGTGAGCTCCCAAAATCGTAACCGGGGTTGTGAAAAGAGACGAGCAGATGAACACCGCAGAGACGAGACAACAGCCATTACTGTATGAAGACGTTAATCGGCTAAATTAACACATGATAGCTGTTATGAGGTTCATAGCTAACTTGTCAGTGTTACGTACTATCTATCATCACGATAGCAAACGCTCTCACGCTTCGCATAAGAAAACTAACTATATTTTAGCCTGTACAATTCATTATTTCGTCATTTAAAACACCCTTTCTGCCGTTGACAGCGGCGAACAAAACCAATGCACGTGCATCATTTCCCAAACAAAGCCCGCTGTTGATGACGTAGCTAGCGATGCCAGACTAAAGTAATCGAACTCAGACGTCCGCGGACACACGTTTGTATGAGAGATCGAGCATTCTTGTTTCGATAATCTGTTGTTATGTCTGGGACGCCAAAAGTGTACGGAAGTAGCATGCATCCATTGTGGGTGTAACAGGTGATGACAGTCAAGCCATATCTGTGATCATTTGTGCGTTGGTGTAGTTCACAGAGAAAAGCCTTATTTTTGTAATACCGCATTGCTACCGATAACTGTGACAGCTCTACGGCCAGTACATTTGTTTACAGATTTATTTCCGCCCAGAACTTCGAAGAGAAAATGGAGAGGGACTCCACCGGTACTGCAGAAAAGACCGAGCCGGGTTCGCCTTTGAGGAAAAACATTAGGGAGGACACCTGCGTAGCTAATTCCCATAGCGCCTGTGATGGGACCTTAGGTGGTACTACTGATGTCGCAAGAGCCAGGTGGACTCTACTGAGACAGGTATTATTAGCCTCAAACGGAAACACAAACCTCCCACGGCTGTAGACTATTTTTGGGAACACGTTTTCAAAGTGTGTTGAATTTTCAACACAAAATGCCTTCTAGGTTTGTACATCCGTTATAATCTTTGTCCCTCATAGCTGTAGGAAAACAAGGATGATGGGAACATATTGTAGCCGCCGGGGTCTTTCTTCCTTTCAGGCTTTCTTACTCGTTTTGGTTACAAAGCTGCTGTTAACTTAATTTTTGAAATACAATTATATTTCATATAGTGTATATATCTATTCATAGCTCAGGGATGTGTGAGTTATAGGAGTGAGCATTTTCTCTATGTATAATTTATGTAGCTGTCATTACATTCAAATAATCCACCAGTCATGGCATTGCCAATGTAATATTCCTGTGTCAGTCTGTTACAGTATACTATATCATAGTCTGCTTTGACATATGCTATGGCATAACTGGAATCTTTACCTCATCTAATTTTATTAACAATTAGTTTTATAACAATATATTTACTCCAGCTACACATTAATTCTGTCGCCATTTAGAATCAATATCTTTCCTCCGGCTGCAGAATCTGGTTAGCAGATGTACAGGAACATAGTGCACACAAGAGCAGTAGCTATAAAAGTAGGGCTTCTACTTTTTTTCCATAGATGGGCATCACAGAGACGTTACCCTCTGCTGACAAGAGCAGCTCCCTGTAATGGGGCCATCTTACATTCTGCACTGCTTCCTCCAGGCACAGTAATGAGACGAGATAAATAGATACAACTTGTAGTATAAAGGAGGATAAAAAGATGCAAATTCATTCTATTCATTATGTATAACTATATGGAGCAATTTTTCTAATGTGTCAGTGTCGGTCTATTTGTATCTATTCAACTTTTGGTAACACACAAGAACATGACATTGTCATTGCAATTTTAGCTGGAAATGTCTTTCATCTCCAATGCATATTATTGTCCTCCAGAAGGACCTTCTCTCTGTCGGACAAAAACCTCACACTGCCAAAACAGGAAACCTGACTGATTCATTCTGTGAATGCTGAAACTTTACAGCTTATGAGGAGATTTATCAGTTACTTCTGGGTCTTCTGACAGGTGCTGCGACAGAAGCAGGTGGACACGCCTGAGGTCAAACAGGTGTCTGTTCGGAGGTTTGCCACGTTTGATCTTTTCAGCAGGAAAAGGCTTGTGACACAAGAAGACCACAGTGATACCTCAGATGACCAGTGGGTGGAGTACAGAAGTGTCTACTTTCCTGAGTACAGTGCCTTTCTCAGGTACACACACTTGAATGGATGCACTCAAGGCTCTAGTTTCATGCTGATACAGAAGAAGCACAGTGACTGTGCACTACACACAGTGGTGGACGTATTCAGAATCTTCCCTTGAGTAAAAGTACTAGATATTTTTTGATTTGCAGAGATATTTTTAATATATTTTTAAATGTAACAATTATTTTACAAAGATGATTCAGCCAAGCACTTCCTCTACAACTCTGTAATGTCAACTTTTGAAATTTGTAAATCCATGACATGTCATATCTGCGCTCGCTTTATGATTGATTTTTCTTTTTTTCCATTAGTTTTAGAGACTCTGTCTTATTTCACTGTCTATGAGAAAAGTAAAACACAAAAGCAATATGGTTTTCTCCAAAGACTGCTGTATAATCCTTTACATTGTTGTGTCTCTCAGGGATAACCTAGGCCCTCTGAGAGTTAATGAAGTGCTCAACAGTTTTGACAACACCGGTAATGTCTGTAAGTACATACTTTATCTTACCACTTGAATGTATTGTGTTTGTGTTTGTGTATTGTGTGTGTATGTGTTAGTGAGAGAGATGTTAACAGTTTGTTTTACCTGCATCACTCTCTCGCTTTTATCCCACCCTCACACACACACACACACACACACACACACACACACTAGAAGTTTGAGTTAGCCTCATGCTGTGTGCTGTTAGTGTTTGATTGATGGTTTGATGGAGGTGGTTTGATGATTCCATCTCTTTTAATGGGAGTATGTCTCGTGTGTGGCTTCTGCAGCAGTTTATCATGTGCTTATTCCTCTCTGCTACCTTCAGTTGTCCTTTAGAAGGAAAGTGGGCTGCAGTCTTCTTATTGCTTCAGTCGACAGTGATGAGAGGTTTGGGAGAAAGGAAAGAGCATGACTCAAACAGGGATTTGCACATGCTCCATGATATGGAGTGAAGTTGCATCACCTGAAACACAAGAGCCTTGATTTCACCTTCATTCTGTGAAGTTTTTGTGAGGCATTTAGCTTGACTAAGTTCACTTCTGGTTGAGTTTGTTCATTAATGGTTTACGTTCGGTTCAGGTATTGCTTATGTCCTATAGCAATCAAAGATGTATTTCAACTAGACATGCATGAGGGGAAACAGTACAATCTGTATTTTTTGGATCAATCAGTCAATCAAAAGTAGGATTCTAACTGCGATTGCACACAATTATACTCCGTGATAAGCTTGAACCCAATCACCAGAATACATTTTGGCAATGTTTGTTTATGCAAACCATGGATATGTTGAAACTGCCCTTCTTTATGTTGCAACTTTACATTTCTTTATGTTCAGTTTTCAGTTTTATCTTGTGACAAAACTGTGCTGGTGGTCTGGTTAGGTTGAGGCACTAAAACCACTTGGTTGGGGTTAGGAAAAGATCATGTTTTGGCTTAAAATACCTGTTTTGTTGCAACAAACACAATTAGAAATGTTCTGACTTCCCATAAAAAATATCTTTTTATTTGCCACCACAAACATGGTTGGAAATTGTTCCAAAGTCTCCCTCAGAATTTCCAGTGTGTCATGCTTACAAATGTCAAATGCTGTGGTCCTTTGTTAAAAAATATCCAGTGGTTACCACTTACAAAATGTTTTCTTTTTTTTTTTTTATTAATATTTTATTGTTTTCATAATGGACAAAACATAAGCAGGCATTCAGTTGCAATTGACTGTAACAAGTTGACACGGAGCACCAAAATAAGATGGAAACAATAATGAACACAAACATGAAAGACATAGACAAATATGGAAAATTAAGAAACACAATGTGAGGGGGGAATGAAAAGAGGTTACACAGGAAAAGAAAGAAAGAAAAAGATAGAGGACAATATAACAGTACAACAGTAATGCCTGAGATGATCAGAAGTTTACAACATCGCTTGATAACCAGCATTCCTATAAAGTAAAACCCTCAGTTATTCACATTTATTGCTATTTTTATGAGTTGGAATTACCATCAACCACTTGATATATAAGAATGGTACTGTTCCTCTCTCAAGTGATACTCCTCCACCTTATCAAGCAGTCTATATGATAATCGTAACACTGTCTTGAACTCTGACACCTCAACAGTAGGTAAAGATTATTATAAAGTGATAAGAGATAGAAGTATGGGTACAGTTCATGCTTCACAGAACTGTTCTACTGCGATTTTCTTAGTTGTGACCCTTTTAAGTCATTATGTACCTCTTTCTGTGCAGGTCCATCCTCACAGGCATGCGATGAGATGAGGTATGGCAAAGGTCATGGGTTAGAGTTAACCAGCCAGATGGCTCTACAGGAGTCAGGGTCAGAGGTGTAGGTCATGTCTAGGGGCTACTTCATTGTACAATGGGATCAGACCATATAAGTCATGACAGAGCTCAGTGGCAGCTCCCATTCTAACCTGCTAGAATGGATAATCCCCTTTCTCTACATGTAGACAATGGGATCAATACTTGTTTATTTGGAGAGAGAAAACAAAGACGTCATCATGATTTTGCCGTTTGGCACTCTTTGTGATTTGCAGATACCTCATTATTCTTCTTTCTCTTCCTCCTTTAGTACATAAAGTAGGAACTGACATAACGATCTGTATACTACTGCCAGCATACCCCCTCATCCCTCCTTCTCAACCCACCCCTCTTTCTTCCTTCCACCCCTCCATCCCTCTCTCCTCCCAGCTGGAGTCGTGCTTGTCCAGATGGGTAACTGAGTTCCTGACTTGGCCGGTGGATTAGCACAGTCGGAGATGAGAGCATAGAGGAGGGGAGAGGAGAAAAGGGGGAGAAAGGGGGAGATGGTGGGTGGGCATGCCAGAGGTGGAGTGTGTGCCTGTGTGGATGTGTGAGTGTGTGAGTGTGTTTAAGGAGTGAAGAGCCACTCGCAAGGGGACCTCGTTCCTCAGACAATGAGCCAGCCATCTCCCTCCTGTTCTCCATCCCATGTTTGGGACTAGTAATGCGTGAGATCAATTAGGATTGGTTGAGAGGATGCTCTGAAAGGCCCAGAGGTGACCCTGTCAGAGCTCTTGGGTATATTTTTCGGGGCGGGAATCAAAGAGAAACCCCTCTAAATACACAAACACACACACACACACACACACACACACACACACACACACACACACACACACACACACACACACACACACACACACACACACACACATTTATGTATACTCCTCAAAAAGACATACAACCACACACTCATGCTTGCAAAAAATCTTCAGTCTTGCTAATAAACACATACTCACTTCGCCCACCATCACACCCTCTCCACCATTCCTGCTATCTTGATAATCCCCCACCCCTGAGGTGTGGACAAGCCCAAATCCTAGGGGTCCTTGTCCTCCTGAATAGCAGGCTAAAAAGCCTGGCCGGATTAGTCCACTGCCTCCAAAATGTGTGGACTCAGCTTAAAATTGCTGCCCCCTCTCAGCGTGACCCTCTCTGCCGGCTATTGTGCTTGTCCCACCACTGTGCACGTATGTGAACAATATGTTGTTTTTTAAGGTGACGATAAGCTGGAGTCAATGGTTTCATTTCAAGACCGCAGGATCAGGGAAAGAGTCTCGATGAAAATGTTTTAGGAAATGGAGAGTGTGTCTTAGAGATGACATCACACCCCAGAGAAGACTCAGATAACATCATATTTTGATATTTCAATATCTGGGGTATTATATCAGCCCAAATTCGATAAGCATTTCATGAAGACTTTATAGACATATATATAAAATATATTTTATATATATTGCCATTATTTTGAAATCTATTGTGATTGCTAGTTATTTTAACATCAATATTTTCATTTTCGCTTAAAGAGCTATTAAATTCATGATGATGTGACTTTGTTGGGGTTTGTGCCAAACAAACTTGTTGTCTCACATATTGAGAACAAGATGCGGTGCTATTGTACTTCTGTAATTTGGATATCACACACCGTATTGTGATTTCAATAGTATTTTCATTAATTGTGCAGCCTTCAAGTAAATTTAAGAGTAAAACTGACAAAACCAAATAAAAGCTTGAATTAATTTCCAAGACGCAACTCAGACCGGGTCCAAATTACACTCTCTGGTCTTGGTTCCTTGTGTCAACATCTGTGTTACCCAAGTAGGTCTGAAGGGAACAATGCATATTCGCTGTCAACCCTCATCACATGGTACATCATGATCACAGAAGGGGGAAATATTTTAGTAAATTGGTAGTAAATGTAGAAAATGTATAATATTAAATGAAAAATTTTGATTTGTAGATACTGAATTGGCTAGAAAAAGTCCAAGCCTAACCCTAATTTAGATATTCTGTCTATCTCTCGCCCAATTGAATGTTTTATTGTTGGAATGGGAGGTGAAAATATGATTTTCTATTATTTCTTCAAATAAGTCTTTGAAACATATTAACAAATTATTGATATAGATGTTGGGAATTTTATATTATCGGCTATTAATATGAAACCAAATTGACTCACACTTCAACGCAGTTTGCAGTGGTATACACCTTTAAAGTTCACATCTGCCAATAAACACTTGAAGAAAACACGACTGCAATTTGCAATAAATGTTCCACAAGGATTCAGAGAGGAGGGAAAAAGTCTGTGCAGTTTTACACAACAATCTTAAAATAGCTATGGGATCTTAAATCATCCATCTTTACACACTATATCTTAGGTGTGAGTACTGGTCATCTTATCGGTACTGGCTGAAAATAATCCATATCTGGCATCTCTAATAAAAGATACTCACCTGCGTTTAATCTTGATGAAGTATCCAAGTCCAGAGCACTCCCTCTGCTGGTCACCCAGAAGTCCTGGAACTGCAGTTACATTTGTAACTCGTTATACATTGTCAATGAATAATTGGGCCTATTTCAGACTGGTCTCAATCACTTTGAACTATATGAACTCTGAACTTCCAACCTTCCTGGTTCTTTAGCTGACAGTGGGGGCTTGTAATTGTAAGAGAGCTTTGTGCTGCCGTTGTTTGGGGTTTTAGGGGGTGCTTGTTTCCTGCTAGGGATCAGGATTTTAGGACACAATACAGGCCCTTGGGGTTGGGTGACTAAGAATGCATCAGAGGAGGTGTGTGCATGTGTGTGTGTGTGTTTGAGAGGGTTTAGGTAGAGCTTGTTGACATTGCAGAGCTTTTGGTAAGAGGGCTTGTTGGGCTGTGGGGTTACTTGTTGGGCTCATGTTGCAGGAGAAGGTCACACCGACACGGACGCACACAGACAGGAATAAATTATCTTTGCTGCTTGTTTTAGTGTTTTGAATCCTCAACTGGAAGCCAGAGATGCAGTTCAGCTCAGCCTCATTGAGAGCAATGCTTTCTCCGCTCCTGAATTGGTGTGTGTGCGTCTTTGTGTGTGTGTGTAATCAAGAGGCAAGCATCCTAATGAAGCCTAATAGAGCCTTCTTCACTACAGCTGTCATTGTCTGAATGGCTACTAGCCTTTCAGCCTCTCAGTCATCCCTATTATCTCCCACAGACTTCACCTATCACCCCCGCTGGTAAATACTATAAGCCCAGAATGTTTGAGTGTTGTGAGGGAGGGAGAGGGGGGCGCTTAGCTGGTCATTTCTGTGTGTATATCTGATGTTTGCTGTGCTACATTGGCGACTGTTCGTGACAGGAGGATGTCTGTAAAGAGGAGAGAGGATAAATGTCAGCATAAGTAACATATTCAGAGTCTGAAGTAGACACATAAATATCAGCTGATCATCTCTGCACATGACGTCGTTGTGTTCTTGTCACTTCCTGTTGCAGCGTCGGACAGGTGCGTGTGTTTTCTGGATCCAGTAGATCTGCCACAGTCACGTATGTGTGTTTAATGTGTTGTAAAGTGTCTAAGTGTTCTGAGTGACTGCGTGTGTGTGCGTATGAGCATGTATGTGTGTGTGTGTGTGTGTGTGTGTGTGTGTTGTAATAGGTGCCCCCCGTAGCCTCCCCTTGTGCCAAGCCTTTAGCGGAGCCCTGTTTGCATAATTATGCTAATTCATTGTGCCATAGTGCTAATTAGACCTTGTTAGACAATAGCGCTAGACTGGGAGCTGGCAGGCACACACACACATACACAGACAGACACACACACACACACACACACACACACACACACACACACACACACACACACACACACACACACACACAAGACACACGCTCACTCAGACTGTTGTGTCAATGACAAGGTTTGTGGTCCCCCCCTGCGCTGTTTATAACATGCTCTCTATAGAAATGGTTCTCTGCTTGTGCGCTCCGGACTGAGCTCAGGTGTCTCTTACGAGTTTGATTTAAGCTAATGGAATAAAAATCAATGTGGAACAAGAATACCCCACAAGCTTCCTCGGAGTCTAATAACACCGGAGCATGCCCATATTCTTGTTCTCTCTTATTCCACAGAGCTGTTGTTAATTGCTCCTTTGTCAGCAATGAGTTATATATTTTTCTAAACTCCACTTATGTTATCCTTGTATGTCGTTTCTTAACGTCATATTGGTATAATATATAATAAATGTACCTACTACTCTTAAGATTGTTAGAAAAGCAAATAAAATATTGATGTTGTCAATAGAATCTTTGAAACGTATAGAATTAGAAACACATTTTTATTTTGTTTTCAAGACATTTGTTCTCAGAACCTTGTAATGTCAGTGGAGTTCAGAGTGTGAAGACTCTACCACAGTAAAGGGACTCTGTGACTTCTGTGTTGTGCTGTAAGCTGTTCGCTAGCAGACTCTTCTCAATTTTCATCTTTGATTTCAGTTTCAAAGAGCTTTATATGCATGGCAAACTAGTGTTTACACTGCCAAAACAAGTGAAACAAACAATTGCAACAATCACAAAATATGTACTTTGCAGAAATAAGTGTGAAATAAAATCCACAAAAAACAAACATAAACAAAAGAAATGTGTTTTTGTTCTTAAATGCATGTATATATACAAATGGGTACAAAAATTCTCTCTTTCTAAGCTAACGTTAGCTAATGTTGCTTTGTGTTAGCGATTGTCTTAACATTACATCCTATGGGCTGTCCTAGAAATTCTGACCCGAGTCATTCACAAATATATCCATAGTCCAGCAGCATTAAACCACTTAAGGTTTTTTAATGTCTCATTTTTCATGTCACGTTGACATATGGCCAAAAAAAAAAAAAAGATAAATGTTAATTGCCAAGAGTTGTTACGTAGGGCTCCTTTAATTATTTAAAATGAAAATCTCATAGGCACTACAAGGTTTGTTGGAAATAAACTAAACTACTTACTAGTATGGCAATTTTTCTTGTGGAAACAGGAATTTACAAGCTTTTTTTCCAGTATAAACTTGAATAAATTGTCTGGTTTTAAATTATATTGATAATTGTATTATAAAAATGTTTTCTTTCTGTAACAAATGTAGAAGCTATTAGGGACATTAAGTTGTTTGAGTAATTAAATTTTTAAAGAAGCAAAACGAAACATACCAATCAATGAAATGTAGTATTTTTGCTACTTTTTTCCTGTCGTAAAAACTACAGACTGAAATGCCCCTTAACTGTTGTTCAAACACATTTTTAGCCATTGCCACAGTAATTGTTTCTAAGTCAATAATTTAACCACTAAACACAGGAAGACAGTCACACAGTAAGTGGATGTGGCTGAGTGTGCACATGTGCATCTAGTGTGTGTGTCACTTTGTGGTGCAGGAGTGGGGGGTTGGAGGTAGTGTAAGAAAGACTTGAGTGGCTTGAGGGCACATTGAAAGAGTTGCCGGTTGACTTAATTGAAAGTAATTGATTTTCGCTTCTGTAGCCTTGTCTCCTCCATCCGTTCACTGGAGGAAACAAGAAACAGGGACTTGCCTGAAGTCGCGTTGGGTGTTGGAGGCTTCTTGACACTCGAGAAGTAAACAGTCGCCACACTATATCTGAGCACAACTTGATGCTAATGTACAGATGCAGACATAGATGTTTATGTGCATGCACACACATTCATGCACGCTGAAAGTCCCTGCAGTAAAGCACCATTATGACTTTGAGCACAATGGGGATTGAAGGTGAGCTGTTGGGTGTAGCTTTGCTCAAGGAGTCCACTCCCATAGTAGCCAGCAGTTGATTATGTGAATGTGTGCATGACTGAGTGTGTGTGTGTGTGTGTGTGTGTGTGTGTGTGTGTCTGTCCGTCCAGATGCGTGTGCACGTGTGCACTATTACCAGTAAGCGGTGGGGATTAAGTTCAGGAAATGAGTAGAGCGTTAAAGGGTGCTTCCCTGCCCAGTGCTCTTGCATTGTCACCACTGCTAATACTCAGCTAATTACAAGGACATACTTTAACAGCAAGCTCAGTCCGTAACCCCTCCTGTCTCTCCACTCCATTCCCTCCCTTTCTTAGGTTACCCCCTCACCCTAGAATTAGGGTATAAAATGAAAGAGAGAAAGAAAAGAGAAAGAGTAATAACAGGTCGCACCCCTCCCTAAAAGCTCGCCCTCCCTATGGACGGATACAATTATTGGATTTTTCTCCATTTAAGTCACCCAACCCCTATGTGCCCCTCCCGGCAATGTCCCCTATGGTGCCTCAGCTCAGCATACACTGGCCCCTCAAACCATATAACACACACACACACACACATAAAGAAAGAGAGTGAGACTGTATAATATCATTTAGTTGTGATGAACCGTTGGAACATCATCTCATCTAGGAGGCCATATTGTCAACACAATGTATTCTACTCCAGGCCCTTCTCTTTGGAGCTTTTCATGATGTGTATACAAGATACAAGATGTGTTAAAAGCTAACGAGGCCGGACAAAGAAGTGCTCCAGCTGTGCTGTTAATTCCCATACAGCACAAGTAGTTATGCTTGATTAGTTGCCATGCCAACTCTTGTGGCAATCATCGCTAAGCTTCTTTCTTTTTTCTCTTAAAAGATACACATTGATACTTTGAGTAAAACATTTGAGTCAGTCCACACATAATGATTCATTCAAAGCAATAAAATCCTCAAAGATATTATTTTCCCTTATTATAGCTACTTCTTATGATGTAATATTAGCTTTTGATTGAATCACAATGTTTGTTTACTGTAACTTCAAGGTAGAAAACTCCTGCATCACGATTAGCTTACATGGACCACAGACTGAAGATAATGACAGCTTGAGTTTACCCAAAACTACCAATTAGTGCAAGAAGTCGCTGTTGTATAGATATCAAAGACACAACAAAGCAATATAGTACATAATAAGTAGAGCAGAAATGTCAGATAGGTTGGACCAACATGTTTAACAATATATCTTCAAATGTTACAGTTAATGCTGAAAATGACATAAAGAAATAAACACGTTTGCTGATGTTAAATATCTCCACAATGCAAACCAACCGCCAGTTGTCTACCCGGAAGTGGCGGTTGTTGTGAGCCACCTGCAGTCAAGATGATGAATACACCCTTCGATATGACTGCGCAATCGTACATGAGAGTGGAAATTTACAAAAGTTTAAATGAGAAAGCTGTTCATCTTGAAAAGCCTTTTTTATTCTTGCACTAACTGTCCATGCGTACAGAACTTAGTTTGCCACTGTGCCTGCATGCATATTGGACTTTACCATTAAAGTATATACATAAACAAATATGCTGAGTCCGCTTGCATCATACAGAGCTAAGTGATTAGTGCATGGTAGTTCATTAGGCTCTCCTCCCTCTTGTACTTATCAAGTGCACCTCTTTGTACTTCTACAGGCACAAGTGTGCATGAGTGTGCATGTGCTTGTTTATGCATGTGCACGAGTGGGTGAATGTCCCTGATGATGTTTAAAACAAATAGATGATTAATGTGATTAGTGTGTTGGTCTGGGAGTGAAACCGCTGTAGTAAATGGCTACAGGGGCATATGGGAATAGGATTTGGCCCGGCGCCAAACGCTCAGTTTGTGTTAGTGTGTGTTTATGTTTTTCCTTGCTTTGTGCTGGTTTCACCATTCTCACCTGATGTCAATCTGTAAAATCAATAATTCAGTTTTTAAAATAGTGAATTTCAAGATATTTTTTTTTGGATTTACAACACAAACACATTTTTTTTGAAGGCAACTGCTTTCTTGTTTCCTTCATCTTTTTTCCACATTTTAAAAGAAATCAACATTAAACTTTTTTTGATCACCAAAAGCTTTTTAAGAAACTAGAAAATGTGCCTTACAAGAACCTGGTTCTTGGTTCCGTTCGTAAAGGCTGTAG
Organism: Pagrus pagrus; assembly: GCF_965226575.1. Classification (NCBI taxonomy): domain Eukaryota; kingdom Metazoa; phylum Chordata; class Actinopteri; order Spariformes; family Sparidae; genus Pagrus; species Pagrus pagrus. The sequence continues at coordinate 10,939,938 of NC_140199.1, forward strand.
CTCATACTGGTACTTGAGGTTTTGGCTTTGACTTCATCTTCTGTTAAATTAGCAAAATATATTCCTTTAAGTCAAGTATGGAGAGTTAGTTTTAATTATCAATAAATGGATCCTAATTTACTTGGACTTATTCCTTAAAAAACCTCAACAGAGAGGTGGAGCAGCTGCCTGTCAGCCTTCAACCTGTCAACATGTTTTTGCTTAAACTGCTAATGTGTTTGCTATTTAGCTAAGGAGCCATTAACTTGCTTAGTGACTCACTGTACAGCTCTAATGCACAAACTGCTACAGTACTTGTTCACTCTGTCAGTCCCTGTCTATCTGGAGACTCTCTAAATAGCCCCACAGGGGCCTTTAACTGTCATTCGGCTGTGCTAATGCTAAAGTAGGTGTTGACGCTAATGGGTGTGCTAAATGCTAATGTGAGCTAGCGTGAGCCTCTGAGGGGAAAGTTAACTGATTTTCAAGTGGCCCCCTGAGAGACTGCCCTAATCGCTAACTAGCTGTAGCATCTCTCCTGGGCTCCAGGCTGAAGAGACTAAAGCTGTTTCTGTTATTCTAACTGCTAACTGCCATATTGTGCTGTGGCTTTACTCTCTCATTTCAGAATATCATAGGGATAATCCCTATATAATATAGGGAAAAGGGTTTCAATAAGTGGTCTGTGATTGATATTAGCCATTTAAAAAAAAAAAGAAACACAGAAAGAAGAAATAGAACAAATACTGTATGTCTTTATGGTTTAAATATGATCAAGCACAACAAATTGAACATTTAGGTTTTCCTTTTATTGTAAAGTAACACACACACACACACACACACACACACACACACACACACACACACACACACACACACTTTTTACTCTCTTATTCTATCCGTCTATTGGCCCACAGCAGGTCATGGCGCCACAGATCTTTGTGTTTGCCAATTGAGGCTGAAATTCTCTCTCTCTCTCTCTCTCTCTCTCTCTCTCTCTCTCCCTGTCTCTCACTTTTGATTGAATTTGATATGAGAGCTTTTTCTACAAGATGTAATGTCATTTTTGTGTCACTACAAACACAAACAATACTCATCAAAAGTGCGATTTAGGGCAGATCAGGATTCAATAGTTGAAACAATTCCGTGTGTCTGTAATTGTTAGTTAAGAAGGCTTGTGGGCACTAGATCCAAATATAAATACCACTGAGGTCAATAGCTGGGAAGACACTGACTGTTGTGAAAGTCAGCTTTGCTAATGACAAAATTATTTTGGAATGTACTTGTATCACAGTACAGCTCATAACCGGTGTAGCCCTCTCAACAGTCCGTAAATAATTTGCCTATCCCTTACATGTACAAAAAAAAAAAAAATCATGTGGGGGAAAAAGTATAATGAATGAGTGATTTCAAAATGACTGACACCAATGGGCTCAGTGATAAGGACAGTGCAAGTGCCCCTGTCCTCGGTACTGAAACAAACAGCCAGGAAACCATATAAAGTCAGAAAATGATGTAAATTCAGATGCAAAAATACAGCCAGACTATGTGGAATCACATCTGGAAAATAACAGTTCTAGTGAACAATGACACCCTTTCACCTTGTGTTTCACCCTCTTTATTCCTTTTTCTCTAGACACACATGGGTACAGCCCTGATGTAGCAGTAGGTCCTGATGTAGATAAACAAAATATTTCTTTTTGAACACTCATATACACACGTACACAACAAACCAGTGTGCAATATGTGTGTGTGTGTGTGTACTTAATATGTAAGTGTGTGTGTGTGTGTGTGTCGCAGTAGGGACAGAAGGGATTACAGGGAGATTGGTGTGCAACCAGGATGCTAGACAGATCCCCTCCAAACTCACTGTTGCCCCACTGGGCCTTTCATCAAATGTGTGTGTGTGTATGTGTGTGTGTGTGTTCAGGGCTAGATAGGGAGGGTTAAGTGTGGGATCCCAGGTGGAGACATAATTTTTTAGGACCCTACATCTTCTTCTTTCCTTCCTTTCTTTCGCTACTTCTCTGTGTGTCTGTTGACTTAATTTCTCGTCTATTCATCTTCTTCTTAGTGCAGGTTTGAATTGTACTTTAGAGTGAAGAACAGACAAAAAATTACAGAACGTCCTGGCTGATATTTGTGCATTTGATTTTTTCACTCTCTCCAATACTAGTTATAAGGCCTACAATGGTGATGCTCTCCAACATCTGGGGCTTTGAGTATCAACTAATCACTACTCCTCACTCGCTAAAGACACAAAAGTTTAAGATGTAAAAATACGGTAGAAATCTAAAAGTTTATTGAGAAGTTTCTTTAAAGTAAACCATAAATTTGGGAAGATTGGTAAAAGTTATAGCTCGCTATGTCAGTACCAAAGGTTCTAATTTTCTCTTCCTGTACTGGTGGTGACATCTTCCCTCCCCGTTTCCATCCTTTCCACCCTCTCTGCTGCGCTTCTTCCCTCCCTCTCTGCCTTTCTCTCACTCTCTCCACCCACCAGTGATTGCACAATCTTCCCATCACCACCATAATCATAACAGCCCAGACTCCATGCCACTGTGTAACCGCTGCCAGTCTGAACAAACACAAATTGACACGCACACACATGCACACACACGCACGCACATGTGTCCTGGAGGAGAAATACAGTTGGAGCTTTTATGCTGCTTTCCCAAGTGGCTGTTTTCGAGCGCAGCCACAATGGAGGGCCTAATGTGGATTTGTTTAGAGAGCTGGTTAATTGGAGTGGGATGCTCTAATTGCACCTCTTTCATGGTGTGTGTGTTTTGTGGATGTGTGTGTGTGTGCGCCAATGTGAGTGTCACCTGGCCTTTGTTTGGACTGTGTGCGGGAAAACATTTGCTCAGCTATAACTGCCCTACACAAACACTATAAGCTACATAACACACACATAAGGGGTGTGAAGTGTCTAAGTACAGAGAGTGAGGGAGAAACAAATAGAGAAAGAATACATGAATACTTTGCCTTTATATTAGATTTAATCTGCTGTATGTGCAGAGCCCCCTCATCTGTTTATGTGAATGCACAACCAGTGTAGTACATGTGTTTCTGTACACTGATTTCCTCTGTCTCTTTTTGTCAGTGTTGTCCCCCAGTTGGGGGTGCTCTAAGTCTTTGTATGACTCCACTGCTGGCTTATGGTGGGGCATGTTGAGTGTTTGTGTGTGCATGTCCAGTTTATCGAAGCCCCTTGCCAGTTTGGCTTCTGTGTTGTCATACCACTGTGTCCTGGTATGCCTTTAGCCTAAGACACATACTGTAGAAATACACAGGTTTTTATAAATAACAGTAACTAGCTGCTACACATAGAACTGTGACAAATTAAAGGATAAACCTGCACAAATGAGCACGATGCTTCCATACAGGACATAAAGGTGACTAGTGAGTATGAAGATTATTTGGACTTATATTGTGGCATCATGTTGGCAAAAAATTAGGTGACATTCTTATGTAAACTAACAAACACAACGGGCAATATTGAGGTCAGCAAATATTTCGAGGTCATGTCCGTATATCATATTGCAGGCCTGACTGAGACACTTTATTTTTGTTCTGTTTCATAGAATTCATCACCTGTCTGCAGTTTGAAAAATAAAACAAGCCAAAAGCGAAATGATAAAATTAGAGAAGAAAACAACAATGAAAACATAGTGTTGAACGCATTGACAGTCAGCTGCGTCCGCTGCCCTCTCTCTGAACCTTTTCTTTCACTGCCCTCTCTGTCGTCCACACCACGCACGTATCCATTTGTTTTCCACTTCGACTTTCCCTCTTTACTCTCTGTCTGTCCGGCTCCCTTTCGGTCTCAGTCCACTATCCACTTATGATGATTGTGTGTGTGTGTGTGTTTTTGTATATGTGTGGGTACCTCTGTGTGAGTGCAAACACATGGCGTGCCCTAAGTGGGCCATAGGCCTAAAGCTAATCAATGATCGTCATTTAAGCCCATTCTCATCCTGCAAACACACACGGACAGACACACACACCACAGTGCTTTGCTGATCAATTGAAAATAAGTGTCATTCACTTTTGCTTGTCTGCTAGAGGACATGGACAGAGGCAGGATGGTTCATCTCTATCTCCCTTTAGACTTTGCTCTGTTTCTTTGTTTACCTCGGTGTTTATTTTTCTTTGTTTGGCATTATGAGACGAGAGTGATCTCTTTTGTTAGCATAAGTGTATTTGTTTTTCTTTTCTTGTGTGTGTTTGCAGGGTCAGTCTAAATGGAGATGTATTATTAGTAACCATTCTGAGCGCAGTCACTGTAGTTCCCTAGCAAGGCAATCAGATCACTTAAGAGGCTGCTTGGTCTATGGCCTAAAGCTTCCTGTCTCTCCTTGTATGTGTCTCTCTCTCTCGATCCTTTAATGCCCCTCTCCAACGCACACAAAACCCCCAGCAGCCATCGCCATCACCCCTTATCTTCTCCCTCCTCATCCTGCCTCTTCTCCTCTCTACCAACCCTGCCCTTTACCTCCATGGGGAAAAAGGACAAGGTCATGAAGATAAATATAGAAAAGTAAAAGTGGAAGAGAGAGAGACAGAAAGCTGAAATGAACCATCTCATTTGGACATTAGCCCCTGGGCAGCTGTGGTGAGAGGCTAGCTAGCCTAGCGGATAATGCCCAATTGTGTATGAGGCATTATTTAGCTTCAGTTAGCCGGCTCCTTTGACAAGCTATTACTGGAAAGAATGAAGAGCTGGGTAATGCAAGTCTCCCTCTGTGTGTCTTGGTGTGTGACAGGTGGGTAACTGCCCCTGGGCCCAAGTGGCATAGACATTGCTTTACTTACACACAACTGGTGCAGAAATACACACTGATGCAAGTGTGTATTTGTGTGTATGTGTGTGTATGTCTTGACAGCATGCTTAGTGGACTGTTTCCATCCATGCATGCACAGTGATGACAACAGTGCCACAGAGACTCGGAGTAGGTTGTTCAGTAAAATCTCCCTTAACCTTGGTGACACTGAGGAGTTTGAAAGTGAAACCCATGAAACTGCTACTGTGGACCCAGAATCATAAATAGACATCCATATCAAATCCACATCACTTATAGGAAAGTAGAACCCAACAGATACTGGAGTTGTGGGACTGATACCAATATTACGGTATATAAAAAAAAAATTCTGGTATTAATATATACTGATATTCTTTTGTACATACACAGAATATTTACATTAACACACATTTTTGCCTGTATCCCTCAAACTGTAAATGGCAGCAAATCTTCATATCGAAGAGGCCAAAAGTCATCAATCCTATCAACCTTAATGAATTTAGTACAAATATTGTTTTTCAACATGTAACATCAAAAGATTAATCACATAGTCCAACAAATAATTTCATGTTGTCCGGCCATCCTACCTCGTTTTATAGTTGATTATATACCTATTCTGTATCATGCAGGTATATCGTCTGCAGTAGTGTGAAGCAAGGCTCCATGATGTTACTGCTTTCATCAGCAATTGCAGATGTTTTAACCTCTGTTCCTTTGCCTCTCCTTCTTTCATTGTCACACGCTTGAATTTCCATGATATCTACCATAACACCCATGAGCCTCAGCAATTGCTGACCACTCAGAGGATCAAAACAACTATTATGCTGTTGTGAATGTTCCACTTAGGTTTTTCTCAATGCCGATGCTACCCAAGCTCCTCCAGAGGTCGGGTATATATCCACACAACCCGTGTTGCAGTTTGAAAGAAATTTAGAGTTATAATGTTTGTCTGATCCACTGCTCTACTAAGTGCTCACTCTCAGGGACTCTATAAAATGCTCTATAGCTGTTAGTTTTTAAGGCACATGTCATTTTTTTCTAAAACACACATGGGAGGACAGTACTATGGAACATGTAAGAGTTAGCTGAGCTCAGGCTGTTAAATATACAGCCTTGTATCCATAATTTTTGGTGCCATTTTAAAGCCAGATATATTGAGTTGCAGTGCAGAAAACTCAGTGATCCAACAGGGATGATGTGGTTGATCATCACCTTTTAGCTTTGAGAAATACACAAATTAATACATCAAAGTTAAGTAGATAAAAACTCTCATTTATGCTCATATTTTCTTTTCATATTTTGTTTTTGAATTCTGAAAATAAGTACAAAAACCCTCAATAATAACACAAGAGAAAGTCCAGTATTAGTAGTGAGGCTCCTGCCCAGCATATATGCACAGCAGAGTAAAAGACTGATGGGCTTGGAGAGAAGTGAGGGGAGAGGCCAGGAGAGGGAAGAGGAGAATGTCTAATAGAGATATATCATTACACTGTTATATGTGTAAACTATTGTGCTGCTATTGAACAGCAGCAGCGTGAGTTTGGCAGTAGGCCATGCACACACACACTCAAACACACACGCTGTGCCTCCAGTGGGGCAGTAATAGAGGGTGTGAGTGTATTAGTCGCTACAGTCCAAGTGTTAAGTGCTGGCCTGGTGTGTGTGAGATCGATGACAGCCGGGCGGCCCCTCATCCACACTAACACACACACACATAAACACACACAAGGCTGTGACACATAGCCTGGGGTCAGGGGTCATACACAAACATCTCTGTCTCTCAAACACACACAGACATCTCGCTCTCTACTTCTGTGTGTGTATATGTATCAGAAGCACTTTCTGTGTCTATTACACGTACACACATACACACACACAGCCATACATATACCCATCCTGTCCTGTGACCGTAGGGAGGGGCCTGCTGTCAAGCACCGGTGGTCCATCGATACTCGGGCAGTGCACTAATGCCTGCTGCCCGCTGATGGACGCTGGCCTGCCTCCAGGGACCATTATACTCACTGGGACACAGACAGACACACACATACCCAAAACACACATCAGCGCAGTAGTATGGACCACATAAACAAACCTAGAAGTTGCACGCACACAGACGAGGCTCAGACAACACAAATACATGTACAGACAAACATTTGTCACTAACATTATACAACTTGGATGTGAATGGAGGGGAAAACAATTTAACCTCTGGAGTCTGATTTAGCTACTAAGCTTAGCAACTGCTGTTTAGAAGTCATGTAAACGCTTTATAATTTACATGTAAGCTATTTACTGACATCTTTTTATATGTGCTGAAAACTTGTATGCTGAAGTAAACATGTATGTAACGCTGTGATCCTACTCTCTCACTGAAGTTACACAAGACATAGATAAGTGATAGGGCGCTGTGTGGCTATGAGAGAGACATCATTCACCCTATTACAAGACACTCTACCATCAACATGATTTTGAAGCTGTCGTTTTAAAGTAAAACATTTACATAATATTACTTTAGACTTGTGTTAACCACAGACTCTATTTCAGCAACCACAAAAACCCATTTGAAAACCCATGACTTCGAGACTGAGTAACCGTAAGTGCAAAAAAGCTAACTTAGTTCTGGGATTAAGACTCATTCCTGTGGCAATCTATGTGACCTGTCACTCATATGACCTTCTTGTGTTGAGTAGTTACAGAATCAGACATTGTTGGTCTTAATAAAACTCCTTTTCTGACTTTGGCTACTGTCCCTTTAACAAGTAAGTTAGTCTGCAGATCTGTGACAGTACACGTCGTCGTCGTAGTGCACTCATTGTTTCCCCCAGGTTATTTTTGGAAGCGAATAAATTACTCTTGTTGGGAAGCTTTTATTGCAGCGGTGTAGCGATTTGTCTTCAACTTGAGTCACGTTATCTTCACTTCACCTGTTTCTAATCCGCTTCGCTCCACGTGTGTTTAGACAGCAGAGTAGAGAAACTAGCACAACAGTACAGTAAATGAGTGAATGCAACAATGGCACGTAAACAACATAAATAAAACATTTAGTTTCGTTCAGGCGAGGTGGGCCGACCCCCCCCAATGCAAAGGTCGGGGAAACACTGCACTGCTGCTGTAGTATTTTATGACACCACACAGTCCTCTTCTTTCCTTGCCTGAGCCAGGCAGTAGGGTCATTAGGTCATCCGCGTTCACGTGGCTAAAATCACCAGAGTGCTGCAGGATCAAGTGCGATATTCTGATCCTTTGCCTTGTTATCCATCCAGCTGCAATCCAGACACCATTAGTGCTACTCCTCTCTACTTTACTGCAGCTCTTTGGTCCTTTTCTTCGTTTTCTTTTCCTTGGCACCAGACCCCTCGTTTTTGCAGCTCCCTCAGATCCACCCAATTGAACACACTCTCACAGATCTGAGTGTCGGGCTCAGCACCTGTTTTTAAGGTGAATTAACTGAACAACAAATGTGCTGAAGTGTGTAAAAGAGAAGAAGATGAGAGAACAGATACCTAGGGGACCCTACAGTGGATGAAGTGAAGGTGGTCCATGTGCCTCAGTTCTTTAGGTGTTGTGCAGTAAATCTTTACCTACATACCGTTCTTGGTAGGACGGTGCTGTGCACAATTCAGCCGAAAACCAACTATAAAGTTGACCATGAAAAGGAACTAAAATTCTGGACACACATTTATATGTCATTCAACAGGGAGCAGGTGTTTGTCAGTTATGGGATGTCAGTTTTTACACAGCTTACTCTTGATCATCAAAAGCACATCGATCTGAGACTGCTGGAATACACTTTGACATCTGAAAAATGTAGTAAAAACAACCCTGACAGTAGCGTGTGTGGGTGGCCGTGTGGTCTAAAATGTTTACTAATTGCTGCGTACTCTGTTTGAATCTGACTGTCATCCCGTCTCCTTTTCTTTTATTGCTTGTCAAGTCTCTGCTATCAATAAAAACTTCAAAAGGAAAAAAAGAGAAGGCAAAAAAATGTCATGAATACAGTTTCGCAGTTTGATTTGTAATATTTGGAGAAAGATTTGATTATTGAGTCTCATCACCAGATCGTCAAATGCTGACAGCTCGGGTGTCAGTATTTATATGATAAACCCAACTGTTGGACAAATCAAAAGTTTGACCTGGCGGTGGCATTAGATTGAGACACCCTCAAGTGATTAGAAATTACCCTCAGTGGGGGTGTCTTTATTGAATTTATAGAGTGCTGTAGGGATGACGATTTTGGTGGGCTAACCCCGGAAGTCAGCATTGCCCTGGTCCCCTCAGGAAAAAGACTGTGGGATTTCTAATTGGATTTCGGATTATTGCAGAAAATAAGATCCGTAGCAAGCATAAATTAATGATATGTATACATTTTGGTCAGCGAGATAATCTTCACAAATGAAACAAAGGCTATAAACGAACTACATTGCCGTCACATGACTTCAACATCACCGCTACTAAGTGTAGCTTGTAGCTATACACTATACTATACACCCCTTACTATAAATTGATCAATCAATGAGTTGTTGAATTAGAGTTAGAATAGTTTGCAGCTAAACTGAAATTGCAGTCCGGGACCTTTAGACTACAGTGTTTTTCAGTGTTTAACAGGCTGTTTAGAAAGATAAATCTACTTAACGATAATAAACCTTAAACATTAAAGGTCCTATTTACATCGTTCCCAACTTGGCAAATACTGGGGCTTTGGGCTGGTAGGTCGGATAAGCCACCGCCATGTCAGTGTTTGTCCTAGTTGGGGATGACACTCAAAAATCAACTATCTTACAAATAGGGCATTTTAAATGAAGCCAGTGTTAACTATTAATGTGGCGTGTGTGCATTTATGTGTTCCTCAGTGTGTGTGTGCGCGTGTGCACACAAAGCGTACTATAGTACCAGTCTCACTGCAGTTATACAAATGCCTGAATAACACATTCACTGAATGTGCTGTAAGGAAATGTAACAGCAGTTTCTTTGTACATGTTAAATTGTTTGGCATTGATCTCCACGCCTGGCTGTATGCTGTCATTACCAATAGATTTTTTTCAGATGTATTTTAGTAATATACAATTTCTCCAGGCGGAGAGGGCTACTTTTATGTATAGTAACAATTTGACTCAAAACAGGGAGTTTTTACACTTTGGAAATATCACCGAACAGCATTGTGATCTCATTCAGTCTTTTGTATCCATGATTGTCAGCAACAGCAAAATTGAGAACTCAAGTCTGATTTTGTTCCAATGTTGATTGATCTGTACTGTAAGAATTTCTCATTAGAGCCGCTAATTACTACCAAGTACGACGACACAGTCTTTGTTTTATTGGCTCAGCACAATTGAAAGGCATTCTTAGAGCTCAGAGAAACCACAGTCCCATAATGTAATAACACAAGGGGGAAACGTAACATGTTCCAGTAAAGCTCATTGAGGTGTTTGGAGTTTATCAATAATTAATGAAATGAGTAATTAGAGTTGATAGAAATTTATGGCAAGGGAAGTTGATCTTTTGTGTGTGTATAAGTGATGTGTAAGTGTGTTAGCGGTTACATGCTATTTTTGGGCTAAAAAAATAAATAAAATCAGCCTCATTAAGCTTCACCGTGGACAACAAGAAAGAGCAGAGTTGTAGAGGAGACGGGGACGGGGACGAGAGGGGTGAGCAACACGGAGAAGAGATGAAAACAAAGTGAAACATGATGAGCGAGAGAACAGTGAAAGGACACCTTGAGAGACAGAGAAAAGAGCGAGATGGGTCCTGACAGGAGAAGGGGGCTGTCTACTGATTTGCCTGCATCAAAACCAGGCGCCTGTGGGCATCATCACAGTACAGGCACACACACACACACACACACACACGCACACACACGCACACACACACACAGATGCACAGTGATAACCCATCAGCACTGGCCAAGTGTTGTTTAATCCAACCTGACTTGCACTCGACAGAAAAAGCAAATTCACTTCCACTCACAGTCTGGAAAACGGAGCGCTCTTCACATAAATGGCAGCGCTCTGAATTACCACGTTTATGTGTGTGTGTGTATGTGTGTGTGTGCCCGCTGGCATGCACACGTGAACACACTCCACAGCTCATGTTTTTATTTTTGTGGTGATTTTTTCAGTGTGTTTGTGCGTGCGTGTTTACATGTATTGGTGGTGACAACCTCTTCAGCAGTACCCCCTTCATTGTGTGACAGGCAGATAGCTAGGCTGCTCTGCTCCCTATTGTTTGGGGGCTGTCATCAAACCCTGCTTGTACAGCCAGTTATACCGCCTGTGTGTGTGTGTGTGAGTGTGTGAGAGTGTGTGCATGCGGCTGTGGGAGACTGAGAGTTTGCACTTTGTTGCGCTTCTCCATCTCCACGCGTGCTAATGCATATACCTGAGTGTGTTTTTCTGTTTGTGTATTAACAAGTTGTTTTTGCTCAAACACAAGGATTTGTTGTTTACATGAGCATATGTGCATAGGTGAGTGTGTGTTTGATTTGTTTATCTGTGCCACAATGAGAGAGAGAAGAGAAGATGAGGGCTGACAAGCCATTGTTTGACAGACTGATAGTTTGGCTGGAGCGCTCTACTGTACTCCCCTCTCCTCTCCATTGTTATGTGACTTGTCATTAAGCCCTTGTTGCCCAGTCAAAATGGGCCGAAGTGCTTGTTAGCCACAGCACTGTCATTTGTTGAGAGGAGTAGGTGAGCCTAGCACAAACACACACACGCACACACATATACACACACATACAGAGATACAAGAGGGCAGATGCACAAAGTGGGTACTGCAGATGTGAAAAATTATTTTTTTGCTCAGTATCTATGGTGCTCGATGTATTATTAACAGGCTCATATAATACTGTTAAAAAAGACACGAGCTGTGCTGATGAAATTAGGAGCCCTGCATTGTTGAAAGAGATGAGCTACATTTTTTGAAAAGAACTCAGCTCTGGAAATAATTTGGTTATCACATTAGAGGTAAAAACTGTTAGAAGGCAAATACACTGTCAGTGTGTTTTGTTCATGGGATGTCTTGAGACATGAGAGAGAGAGGGCAGCAAAGGGCCTCAGGCCGGGTTTCAAACCCTGGGCCACTGTGGGAGGACACAGCCTCTGTATATGGGCCACTGTGGGAAGGACACAGCCTCTGCACATAAGGTGCTGCTGCGAGGACACAGCCTCTGCACATGGGCCACTGTGGCGAGGACACAGCCTATATACATGGGATGCATTCTCTACCAACTGAGCTACTGGGGTGGCCCACTTTTTAAGTTTAACCAATAGTCCTTAACCTTGTCCTAAAATTTTGCCCACAAAAACATTCTTTTATGTTATTTTTATCCTTCTCAATCTACTGTATGAGTCTGGATTATGCATTTGCAAGGTTGTACTTTGTCTCTGCAGACTCGTGCTGAGAAAGATGTTATGTGTCACCTGCAAGTCTGAGATGCAAGCAAGCAATCTAATTGGCTTATCCAGGTCCTGTCAGAATATGGTTTTGAAACAGAATAGAAAAAAATTATAACTTTGTACTCTCTGAATTGTCTGAATGAACCCTGCACATGTTCATGTTCATGTAGCCGACAGAAGCGAACATATGCACAAACCTATGATTTGATCTTCATCCAACAGCCAACTTCAAAAACCCTCAGGAAACCTCATACGATGATATTCACCTGCACCGTCGCACTAGACAGATGTACATAGACAGAGATGGATGTATAACCAGACAGACAGACAGGCCCGTATCCCTTTCTGCTCCATTTCCTGTGTCAGGAGGAGACGAGAACAAACAGCTGACATCACTTCCTGCTGAGGACAATCACACAGGAACAGGCTGGGAGCTTCCAGAAGTGCTGTCATGGCCATAACAACCCTGAACACAGCCAAGAACACACACACCCACACATACAGTATACACACACACACACAAACACACAACGGCACTATTGTTAGCTCCGAACTGTCAATAAGCTTGGTTTATTGACATAATTTTGAAGCATTGTATATATCTGTCTGTCTGTGTGTCTTGTTCCCGATCTCACTTCCTTTTCTATCTAGCTCGTATTTAGTCAGTTTCAATATTGTGTGTTTCTTTCAGATACACATTGAAATTTTTACAAATATCTCGCTCCCTCTTCAGAAAATATGTGGTGTCAGTTTTTACACAGCTTGCTTTTCATTATCAAAAGCACATTGATCTAATACTGCTGGAATACACTTTGTCATCTGAACTATTTAGTAAAACAACCCTGACTGTAGCGTGCGTGAGTGGCCTTGGGGTGTAAGATGTATACTAATTGCTGTGTACAAAGCTTGAATCTGACTGTCATCCCGTCTCCTGGATTCTCTTTATTTCTTGTCAAGTCTCTGCTATCAAATAAAAACTGCAAAGGCCCAAAAAGAAAGAAAAACACCCACACGAACGCAGTATTGCTGTCTAATCTGTATCGTTTTCAAGGCATTTCTACTGTACCACCTTAAAACTTGACTGTTTGATGACAGAAAAGTAAATAATGATGATGAATATCAATTACATTACTTACCCTTACAGTTTAAATCATCTCAACCCTTCACAAAAGGTCACGGGTCACAAATGACAATAAACCATAAAATAAAACCATGAAAATATATGGATGATAGAATGACTATGTTGTCCCTCTACATCCATCTTTGTAAAGGAGAACACTTGATTATACACTTAAAAACATAAAGCTCAGACCCTGTGGAAGTACAGTAACGGAGCCACGGTGCGGCCCCTCTCACCTGCAGTACCTCTTGTGGCCTGAAGGTGGGAGCAGTGGCTGCAGTTTGACAGCTCTGCTGTAGCAGAGGAAGACCTACAGCACACACAGAGCTGAACAGCTCCTAAACAACTGTCTACTTTTCTTGTTTGAGTACAAACAAAACACACAATGGGAGGGAATTACAAAGCGCAACAATCTTTTTCAAATAGTCATGTTAATAATTGTCTGCATTTATCGCTTAACTCTGTTTTTACTCTTCTGTGGTTGATGTGGAGTTTAATGGATTTAATGGAAAGTAGTTTCTTTTGTTTAGTTGAGCTAACCTGTCCTGTACCTCAGGGTCTGTTGTGTTTTCTATTCTAGTCTGTTCTTTTCTGTTTTCCAGGAATGACGTATAGATGAAAAAACATTACATTGAACAGTTGATTACACATTGTCACTCTCTATGTATTTACCTTGATGTGCGCTCTTATGTGTGCTCTTAATTGATTGACCCGTTATGGATCGCCTTGTGGTCGGCACCAGTCAATACTGCCAGGTCTTAGTTTTCCTGAGTGAGGGGGGAGAAGGAGAATAGGGGTGACAGAAAGAAAGAAAGAGAGGGAGAGGGAGAGAGGGGGAAGATATTGATCAGGTGCCGTGCACATCGAATTCCACGTTTACCTGACCTTCCAAACTGCTGGCATCATCACCGCAGTACACCGCTGATGTTCATGCCTCTCTCGCTTTCTTCCTGCCTTCCTCACTTCACTGTCCTTTTGTCTCAGCCCCGTGTGGATTTGTGCATGTGTGTGTATGTGAGCGTGCATGTCTCTCTCTCTCTCTGTGTGTGTGTATGCATGCTTGAGCTGCAGATAAAGCCTAAATTGAGCTGTTTTGATTGTTCACTGAGAGTGCCCGCAGCACAAGGCCCCTCGGCTGAGGAGCGCACACACACAGACACACACATACACACTTCCTCACATCCAGCCCCCTTCCCTTCCAGTCACTCTGCACTCCCTCTCCCGAGCTTTTTTATTAAGTGGTGTTGGCAACAGCAGTGAAAATTCTTTTAATTACTAGTCAGAATAACTTTCTGTCTTTGGAATGAAGCAGGCTACTTGTTAATACCAAAAAAGCCTCCTGCATGTCTTCATTTCTTACAGCCACTAATCTGGCTTTACACCTCTTGTTTTTGGGGGCCTAGATTAGCTTTAGTCCTAACTATAGGGAGGTTGTTTTGTGGAAGGTGACTTGGATAGGAAATGAGGTGAAGATAACATGTACTAGGGCTGTCCTCAAAGAAATTTGTAGTTGGGTGGTCTTTTGAGGATTTCTGTTGCTAATTAACAGATGATTAAATAGAAAAACAGGTAAAAATCTCTCTAGTATTATTAAACATCTCTAACTGGATGGATTTGGAAGGATCTCTTGTATTACAGTACTTATGTAAGTTTTAAAAAAACATTATGAAAAACTGGCGTTTGTTAATATCCATAACATCCCCACATTTATGATGCTTGGGTGCAAGAAGGCCAAAAAAGTCAAAAAAAACTTTTGGTCATATTTTACTCCAGTTCAGGTCTGGTGACTTCATGCCTGGCTTTATCGCTAAATACTTTCTTTGGTCCTGAGTGTACAGAGCTCCCTTGGCTCTATCGTTTTTAAATATAATGAAATGTCAGCCACATGCTCAGCAGAGGTCTCCCGTGGGAATCCCTTCACTCATATACCAGATGTAGAAGAGATGCATTGGCATGTGCGGTTTCATGGGGATTTAAGAGGGGAAATACATATTTGTTGATTTGAAAAGGGAATGAACCTGAACCAGAGTCCAATGATACCATACAATTATGCAAATGCACTCTTAAAAACAAACTGCACGCAGATGATTTGGCAGAAACGCTGTAGGAGAGTGAGAGGTGTGTGTTTGTTTGTTTGTGTGTGTGTGTGTGTACACATGGATGTTGGCATACGAAAACAAATGCACTGGACATTGTTCTGTGGCTGTACACACATACACACACACACACATGCAGACACACACACTCCAGGGATGATGTCTGGCTAGGTGGATAAAGTAGTGCTATTGTAATTCGATAGATGGCTTTCCCTAAGATAATCTGCCTTAAACAGATGATCATTTTGGGAGTAGATTTGATTGATGTGGGACAGACGGAGAAAGAACAAGAGGGAGAGAGAATGTCTGTATTTTTAAGTTTGTGTGTGTGTGTGTGTGTGTGTGAGACAGAGAGAAAAAGAGAGAGACAGAAATTTAAAGGGTATGTATGGTGAGGAACATTATTTTGTGCCAGCTGGACTCTGAATGATGCTCAGACTGGGACTTCTGTCTCTCCCTCTGTCGCTCTGGCTCTCCTCATGTTGTCATTGTACATTTGACCAATCACACTTTAATTTTTTTACCTTGTTTTGTATCCTTTTTTTTTTTTTTTTTTACAGCATACAGTATGTGATGGTGTGGATGTTTGGCTCACATGATTTCAGAAAACTTTGCACATGTTGTTGCAGCATTTATACACTTTACTTCTTGTTTTGTGATCTTTAAGATATATGTTTTATTTTGGTTCAATGTATGCAAGAACAACCAGTTTCCCACATTTCTGGATAGTCCAGTTGCAACAATTAGTCGATAAAGTAATGAGCCGATTGAAAGAAAATTACGTGCCAACTATTTTGGAAATTGATTAATCGTTTTTCAAGCAAAAATGTCAAACATTTGCTGGTTCCAGCTTTTTAAATGGAAAGATTTGCTGCTTTTCATGTCAATTATTATAGTAAATGAAGAGTCTTTGGGTTTCGGACTGTTGGTTGGGATAATGTGATGAGCATTTTTCACAATTTTTCGTCATTTCATAGACTAAACGTTTAATCGATGAATCTGGAGAATAATCATCAGGTTAATAGATACTGAAATTACATAATATAGTCAGGGTTTGGATATGGTTCATAATGTGTTGAACTCTCCGAATGCAGCCCAGGAGTTCCTTAAGTACTGTATTGCTGTAGAAACAAAACCTGCTAATAGACAGTTTAAGTGTAATTTGGGAAAGGCATGTTTTTAGAGGGTCAGTTCACCTAAATTACCATTACCTGAAAATGGTGACCTTTTTATTATATATCACAAAGCAAATGATTTTCATTTAACATTAAAATGTCCCAAGTTTGTGCTGCATTATGCACTGGACCTGGCCCAACAGAAAAATGATTGCTTATCACTGGTCTAGATTATACCAGAGGCAAGTAAGAAGAAGAGTTATTTTCTGTTGTGGAAGAATTGACCTCTTAGGAATGTTTACCTCTACTCACCTTTTGCAAACCTCTATTCATAATATCTGTAATTTTTGTAATTTATTTTCTTATTCTTAAACAGATGCTGAGCGTTCACTGTGGTGTACCAACTTCTCTTCTTTCTGTCTCTCTCCCCATCAGCCCGTCTGGGGGCGAGCTCTATCCATCCACCCATCATCCCTCTCTCATCCATTCTCTTTTTCCAAGTGGCCTTTCAATTGCTGAAAAAGGGAGATATTGTGAGTGAAAAAAAAACTCCTTCCTTCCGCTCACTTCCATGTGCAATGTGTTTTGTGCTTTCCTCCCCCGGTTTCGCTCCGTTTCCCTCTTGCTCTCTCTCTCCCTCTCTCTGTCTGTCTTGCTGTCCCTCTCTCCCAACATAATCCTCCGCTCAGGCCCCTAGGTTGCCTTAGAAACATCAATAACATTCCTGCTTGACAACATCTTAGTGCATTAAAGTGGTCGTTGGGAGACTCGGCCTTACATAGGCGCACACACATACACACACACACACTAACTGACTGAAAGCCATCACTAGGATTTCCACTAAAATAGCAAAGACTCTGCCACCGCTGAGTAACAGATAGAGGAGGAAACAATCAGGAAAATTTAAAGATATTTAAGCTTCTCAAATGTAGTTCTGATTGTGTTAATGTGTTGGAGGTCCTTTATGGCAGCAGGATGTTGTGGTGATGATCAGCAGTTAGACCCCCCGCTGCAGCAGTCGTCTCCTCGGCTGCTTTGTTGTGGAGGAAGATCCTAATTTGCTGCCATGCTGCTCTCTGTGACCCTGAACTCTGACCTGCCTGCGTAGAGGGGAAGGTCTTCAGGCTGCAATTAATGATTATTTTCATTATTGATTCAACTGAAGATTATTGTCTGAATCAGTTGATTGGTCTACAAAATGTCCGAAGTTCAGTTTACTTCGCTGTAAAACAGAGAAAAGTAGCAAATCATCACATTGGAGAAGCTGGAATCAGAGAAAATGAGGCATTTTTCCTTGAAAATTACAATAAATTGATCGTTGAAATAACTGTAGAATGATTTTCCTCCACCGAGGAGGTAATACATTGCTTGTCTGTTTGTTTGCTGCTTGAACTGTCAGGAGGATAACACAAAAATTGCTGACAGGATTTCCACAAAACCTAGATGGAGGATGTGTCTCAACCCAGAATTGACCCCATTAACTTTTGGTGCGGATCTGGATAAAGAGACAGACCCAGAAATATTTCCCTTCTTTCTTCAACATTGCGAGATAGGGCATTTTTTAAAACATTTTCATTTTGTATTTTTTTTTTTTTGTATCGGTTTTCATGCCTACGCCTAAACAGAGCATGGGAACAGCATTGTGACAAGAGAGAAATAGAAAATTCAACCCAAAGAAAGGTAAACATG